>NC_085998.1:39195641-39495641 GCF_030014385.1 Trichomycterus rosablanca
CTGGTGGAACTCTATAGGATTGGATTGGTGGAACTCTGTAGGACTGCTGGAACTCTATAGGACAGGTGGAACTCTATAGGACTGGTGGAACTTTATAGGATTGGTGGAACTCTATAGAATTGGTGGAACTCTATAGGATTGTAGAACTCTGTAGGACTGGTGGAACTCTAGGATTTATGGAACTGGTGGAACTCTATAGGATTTATGGAACTGGTGGAACTCTATAGGATTGGTGGAACTCTATAGGATTGGTGGAACTCTATAGGATTGTAGAACTCTGTAGGACTGGTGGAACTCTATAGGATTTATGGAACTGGTGGAACTCTATAGGATTGGTGCAACTCTATAGGATTGCAGGGACTCTGTAGGACTGGTGGAACTCTTATATATTGGTGGAACTCTATAGAATTGGATTGGTGGAACTCCAGGATTGGTGGAACTCTATAGGATTGGTGGAACTCAATAGGATTGGATTGGTGGAACTCTATAGGATTGGATTGGTGGAACTCTATAGGATTGGATTGGTGGAACTTTATAGAATTGGTGGAACTCTATAGGTCTGGTGGAACTCTGTAGGATTGGATTAGTGGAACTCTATAGGATTGTAGAACTCTATAGGACTGGTGGAACTCTGTAGGATCGGTGGAACTATTAACGTCTCTCCTGATGTACATTAATAACCGTGTGAATAAGCTGTTGGGTCGAGTTTTGCACCGAGTTTGTTGATGCCTGAAAAGCTGAGAGACGTGAGGACAATATTAAGAGGGTGTTTGTATATTTTTGACCCAATAATAAACACAAAATACATTTAAATTCAAGTTTGTGTTTTGAAAAATACAGTTTTTAAGAATTGACTGAAATCCCGAGACGGGCGACGACAGCACGGCGACGTTTTCATGCACACGAGCGGCTTTAACGCGAGCGCGAGTTCAGATCCATAGTTTAAATAATTCATAAACGTTTTGGCGGCGTTCTCTCTCTCTCTCTCGGCAGGGGAAGCGTCTGCCTGCGTTCCTCTCTGCGGACGCCGAGGAGGGCGAGGTTTCGGACGACGACAGCGCAGATGAAATCGAAGACGACTTCAAACTGAAGAGCGCCACCACGGTAGGTCCTTCTGGGGGACGCGGTACGTGTGCAGAAACCGAATTCGGAGCCGTTTTCTCTGATCGGATTGAATTCGTTAAAATTATAAGTGAAGACTCGGTTGTTTATATGTTTATACGTTCACTCATGATTTGCTCTCTTTTCCTCTCTCCAGTCTAACGGACCCACGCAGCATCAGGTCGAGACCAAGATGAGGAAGAAGCTGGATTCTTTAATAAAAGAGTCTCAGATAGGTGATAAGGAGGACACGGACAGCTTCTCCATCCGGGCTCTGCTCCGGGCCACACACGAGGGGCTGCAGAAGAACCTACACAGGGTAACACACATTTACTGGGGTGGCACATAAAACCACTGATCTGGTTTTACTGGTATTACTGGCACAGATTTGTACACAAAAATGACCCAAAGCAAACAGCCAAAACAACACTGGAGTGGCAAATCATGTATTCATGTGGAACCCTGAAGATTCCAGGGTAGTTCACAGATGATAGTCATTCAGTATGACGAAGCTGTGAGAGGATCCACCATGAATAATGGGATAAACCACCTAAATCTAGGTGCACACAGCTTGTAGAGATGTTTGAGAAGCAGATTTAAACCCCATGGAACATTAGCGTGGAGCCCTGAAGATTCCAGGGTAGTTCACAGATGCTAGACATCCGATTTGATAAAGCTGTGAGAGGATCCACCATGAATAACGGGATAAACCGCCTAAATCTAGGTGCACAAAGCTTGTAGAGATGTTTGAGAAGACAGATTTAAATGACAAAGCTGTAAAGAGTGGGCCCTCTTACCTAGTGTTTATCCCACGTTGGTGTCTGGGCCACTTATTTGCTCCTACGTTCAGTTCTGCTGATCCACGGCGTCTTTCAGGGTAACGTTTGCACTTCGTACGTGAGCCGAGCTTCTCACGTCTTCCTTTCCATCCACATTCATGGCGTGGTCGAACTGTGTCGGACCAGCGGAGGTTCTTCATCTCCACACCGTGTTGTGCGTGTTAGTGTACGGTGGACATGGGCCAGCACCTTTACTTTGAGGTAGCTTGGCATCTTCTTGTCATGGCATTTATGGCGCATTGACTCTCTGGCATGAACAACTGGATAAACCACCTAAATCCAGGTGTGTGAACATTGTAGAGATGTTTCTGAGAAGACTTTCAGCCGGAACTGCTGCCAATGGGACTTCCAGAAGGGTTGAGTAAAGGATCAGGATACGTTTATTATTTAATGATTTATTTTTAAACAAATTAAAATGTTTTCACGTCGTCATTATCGGTGATTACGTTTATATCGATGGGCACAAATGGCAATTCTGTCTATTCGAAATCAAATCTACGACACAAGTGTGCAGAACGTCAAGGGTTCCTTCTCTCTGATCCCGATTTGGTACTCAGAATTTAATTTTAATGTCTTTAAAAGCAGTTTTACAATCCAATGAACAAATAAAAATATCAGCACTGTGTTTATTATTATTATTATTATTTATATTATTATTATTATTATTTATATTTTTTGCGTTTGTCTCTGTCAGAATTCCAAAGACGGCTTAAAGAAATCTCAAAGCCGATCGTTTATCAGCAACCTCAAACAGAAGGTAAGAAGAAGCACCACAGATATCAACTTTTATTTCTATTTTATTTATTTATTACTTTTTTACTAATTTTCCACTTAAATGAGGTTCGTAACTATCATAGAATTGCTTGAATTCTATAGAAATAGAGGAACTCAATGGGATTGGAGTATTTCTAAAGGACTGATGAAACTATAGGATTGGTTGAACTCTAGAAATAGGTGAATTCTATTGATTTGGTGAAACTCTATAGGACTGGTGGAACTTTAAAGGACTGGTGGAACTCTGTAGGACTGGTGGAACTCTATAGGATTGGTGGACTGGTGGAACTCTATAGGATTGGTGGAACTCTATAGGATTGGTGGACTGGTGGAACTCTATAGTTCAGGGTTCAGTCAGGACACGGCGGCTCTGGTCTCTCCTGGTTTTACATTCAGAACCGCGTGAATAAGCTGTCGGGTCGAACACGGAGATCAGAGACCTCACGATGCCTCATAAAAAAACACCGGCGGGCCGAGAGGGCAGCTGAGGGACTGGGGGGTAGGTTGTGTAGCTGATGGACGCATGGGGGGGGGTTGGGGGCAGCTGAGGGACACTGGACTTAATCGCCGCTGATAGGTGTTGAACGGTGGCTAATGAAGTGACGCTCATGCTAATCAGGCGGCTCGGAGCTTCCTGTGCATGCATATTCACTCTCAATTATACCTGGATAGCACAGCGGCGTGGTGGTGCAGCTGCTGCTGTGTGTGGGGACCTGGGTTCAGTTCCTGCCCTGGGTTCAGTCAGAAGGTGAATTAGCTGCTCTAGATGTCATCAGAGGTGTGGAACTTCATAGGACTGGTGTCTGTAGAGCACAGTTAGTAATTGAATGCCGCTGGATTGATGGGGAGACCTAATCTAAGGTGGTTTTAATAAAAATCTGCTACTGTGGACATGAAGCGTATTGTTCTATAGGCTCTGATAGTGTGTTAACAGGACGTTCATTTGTTTATTTTATTAGAGACACTCCAAATCAAAACTAAAATGCCAGAGCGTTGAAACAGAAGAGGACGGGCAGCAGGAGACCGGCGGACAGTCCAGCAGGTACGATCACAGCACCCTCAGGTCATTACCTGTCCAGTCTTCTTCATAAAATCACCCTCACACAGTATTAAACGGAAACTGTAACGTATCGTGGGCGGCACGGTGGCTCGTGGGTAGCACTCACAGCAAGAAGGTCCTGGGTTCGACCCCCGGGTGGGGCGGTCCGGGTCCTTTCTGTGTGGAGTTTGCATGTTCTCCCCGTGTCTGCGCGGGTTTCCTCTTACAGTCCAAAGATGTGCAGTCTGATTAATTAAAGCTGCTTATTGTTAGTGTGTAATAATTAAATGCTCTCGGTGGACTAGACACATTTCCCTCTAGCACTAGGGGATTTGTTTTCCCTCTGACCTTGGTGAAGAGACTACTAGTCCTATTTATATGGGCACAGAGAAGTCACCAGCTGTTGTAAATCATACTGACTTGTAAAGCTGCTACAGTTAGTGTGTCCTCGCTCCCTAAATTATATTAATAGGAGGTGAATCCTCATAACTGCTGCAGTTACGCCCTCTGCTGACTGATCGATGACACTGCACAGAGACTGGGGATAATAGAGACTGTTGTGTGTTTCTCAGTACGCGATACGGATCTCCATATGAACCCGCCTGGTACTGCACACATGTCAGAGTGTTAGTTGTGGCTCTTCCAGGATTAAGAGTGAAAATCTGCAGCAATAGAGGGAGAAATATAAACTGGGTAATTGGATATGACTAAACTGGGAGCCAAATTAGGGAAGCATGTAGAAATAGAAAAGAAACGGTGTTAACACGCCTCTGTCCCAACTATTTTTGGAGTGTGATGCAGGCGTGAAATTCTAAATTTGTCTCTACACAACAGAATCAAGGTGGTGAGTGAAACAGTTTTGTTGTGTGTTTGGATGTGTGTGTGTTTGGATGTGTGTGTGTTTGGTGTGTGTGTGTGTGTGTGTATGTGTGTGTGTGTGTATGTGTGTGTGTTTGGTGTGTGTGTGTACGTACCCACAGAGGTGGCAGGAGGAGGAAGACCATGAAGCTGAGTCGAGATCTCTCTGATCTGGTGGTCTTTACTAACTCGGTGGTGTCTCAGGAGTGTCTGGATGAAGGTGAGATCAGTTTGTTGTACATTAATAATCACATCCATAAATAAATCCGACTCAAGACTCAACAGATTAAATGATAAATGTTATTATTTATAAAGTTTAGAATCTTTACAAACTCCTCAGTTTCAGTCAGACTTTGTCCTGGAATCATTTCTACAGTCGTTCTTATTAAATGTAAGATTCATGTAAACATCCTCGTCAAGATGCCTCGTTTTCTTTAAAACTGCACCTATTATTATTATTAATTATTATTATTATTATTATTATTAATTATTATTATTATTTATTGTTATTATTATTATTGTTTTTATTATTATTAATTATAATTATTATTTTATTTACTATTTAACTATTATTTATTTTTTTACTACTACTGTTATTTTCATTACCATTATTATTATTTTATTAACAATTATTATTATTATTATTCTCATATTATTGTTATCATTAACATTGTTGTTATTATTACAATTATTATTATTATTATTAATTTTTATATTATTATCATTATTTCTATTCTAATAATTATTATTATCATTAAAATCATTATTATTAATATTATTATTGTATATACATTTAATATTATTATCATATTATTTTAATTATTTATATAACTAATAGTTATATAAAATATAACTATTATTCCTAGTAGTAGTATTATAATTATTTTAGTAATAATTATTATTACTGTTGTTATTATAATTATTATTTTATTAACTGATTATACTACTACTATTTTTTATTATTATCATTTTTATTTTTGAATAATAAATTTAATATAAATGTAAAATGTCATCACAGCAGAACTTTAAAACGGCTCTTGGCGCCCAGGTGGCGCAGCGGGATTTTCTGCTAGCACACCAGCGCCGAGATTCTGAACTCCTCGGTTCGAAACTTGGCGTTGTGGGCGGGGTCTTCAAACGCTGTGTAAGGACCCTGATTGGTGGATAGAGGCGCCTGTGCAGATTGCATGAGTGGAAAAGGGTTCCGCAAAGGGCTGCGCGTGGGTCTGAGGAGGTGTGAGCAACAATATACCCTCCTCAACTACAATCAGGGATCCACCAGCAGGGGGAGACAAACTGATACGATAAATTTGGGAGAAAAAACATGCATAAAATATATTAAAAAATACATATTACTATAATTATTTATATTATTATTGGTAGTAGTACTATCATTATTTTAGTAATAATTATTATTGTTGTTTTTGTTATAATAATTATTATCTTAAAAACGTATTATTATTATTATTATTGTTGTTAATTTTATAATTAAAATTTTTATTATTGTTTTTAATTGTTATTATTATTTTTATTTTAATATAATACATTTAATATAAATTTACTATAGCAGAACTGTCTGTGATGGTAGAGATGTTACCAGCTTTAGTGAACCATATTTATGACACAACCCTGTTCGCATCACAGACTCTTTTCCCCTTTTACGGCTTTATTATTTATAATATTTATTATTATTTTTCTCCATGTGTTTTGGTTGCTGTAGGTTCTATAGTAAACGTTCTGTCGTTCAGTGAGACTCGAGCTCATCACCTGGTTCATCACCGGGCCGAACGCTTCCTGACCTTCAACCAGCAGCAGCTCTCCAGGATTTACCCCTCCGCCTACCGCATCGACTCCAGCAACTTCAACCCCCAGACCTACTGGAACGTGGGCTGCCAACTGGGTACGGGGTTCGAGTCATTAATTCATTCATTATCCTGGTCAGGGTCACGGTGGCTCTCTGGGAGAGTGGTGAATGAGACTGAATAATACATGTTGATGTTGTTTCTCCCCCCCCGACCCCAGTGGCTCTGAACTATCAGACGGAGGGGCGCATGATGCAGCTAAACCGGGCGAAGTTCATGGTGAACGGGGGCTGCGGTTACGTCCTCAAACCGCCACCCATGTGCAAAGGTACGGACACGTCTCATGAGCTAAACACCAGCGCGTTCTCGTTCTCGACACCTTAATCTGTAAATAACAAGCAAAGTTTAAGATGTTTCAGAAATAGGCTTATCATTCGATCCAGTTCCTTCTCATGCACTGTTTTGAGCTTTTTGTTCATGGATGAAGGGTCACCGATGAGCTAAAATGACGGCGGTGGGCGGGGTCAATCGATGACGCTATCGCTGTCTAACTACAGCGTCTCTAATCTGATTCTGAAGTTGGATGCAGGTTAGAACCCGCTCTACTGCGGCAGCTCAGTCAGTTTTGAGACACTTTCTTGGATTTACACTTGACTGACACGTATAAAATATATTATAATATATAATAATAAGAGGATTATGACCTGCTGTTTAGTTTAGTGGGGTGTAATTTGGGACACAGCCTGATTAATCCTGCGTGGATCAGATTATGCATTTAAATTGAGATCAGGCCGACTGTAATTAAATCTGCGCCTCCTGAAACCTCAGTGGAGAGGAGAGCTTATGTGGACAAAAGTATTGGGACGCCCCTTCAAATTACTGAATCCAGCTTTGACAGTTGCTTACAGGTGTGATAAATCAGTTATATAAAGATTTGGGAAATCATTTCTACAATCGTTCTTATTCAATGTTAGATTCACGTAAACATCCTCTGCAACACCTTTAAAACTGCACCTATTATTATTAATTATTATTATTATTATTACTAATTATTATTATCAATTATCATTATTATTACTATTATTATTAATTATTATTATATTAATTATTATTATTATTATTTGTTATCATTATTATTGTTTTTATTATTATTATTTATTAGTTATTATTACAATTTTAACTATCTATTAATATTATTTATTTTATTATGATTATAACTACTACTGTTGTTATTATTATTATTATTAATTTATTAACCATTATTATTATTATATTATTGTTATTTTTAATATTGTTGTTATTATTATTACAATTATTATTATTTATTTTAATATTATTATTATTTCTATTTTAATTATTATTATTATCATCATCATTATTAATATTATTTTTTTATTTACTTTTAATATTATTATAATTAGCACCCAGGTGGCCCACTCAGCAGCTCTGGGATGCTCTGAGGAGAATATACCCTCCTCGTACATCATCGGGGTCTCCAGCAGAGGAAGAGGAACTGGCTACGACTAAACTGGTAGAAAACGGAGAAAAAAGTTGGTTTTGGCACCATAACCTTGCTGGTTTGGAACCAGTGAACCAGTGACCCAAGCAACCGTAAAAGGGCCGCTGAGGTCGCAAAATTCGACGCTCACGGATTTTGTTGTGACACGCCTCATACTAACCGTACACGATCATAACAGACAAAGCAAACGAAGCTCCTGCCTGTCGTCCAGCGTGTAACCTTCATCTACGACTGTCGAGCGAATGAAGAGCCCTCAACCCTGTCCAAACGAGGGCTCTTTCCTAAAGGTTCCGGCACCGGCTCCGTCACTTTGTTTTGGTGGATCAGAGGTATGAGATGTTCCCCTGACCTCACGTCTGATCCACGTTCCTCTGTGTGACTTTTTTCCAGGTTCCTTCAACCCTCACAGCGACGACCCTCTTCCAGCCCACCCTAAAAAACAGCTTCTGCTGAAGATAATCAGCGGTCAGCAGCTCCCCAAACCGCCGGACTCCATGCTGGGGGATCGAGGAGAGGTCCGATCACAAACACTGAATCACGCGGAATTTACGACGGACTGCAATTAAATATCCAAAATTTTATTATTTTATTTTTTTCTTTTACAGATTATTGACCCATTCGTTGAGGTGGAGATTATCGGGCTTCCAGTGGACTGTTGTAAGGAACAAACCAGAGTCGTGGATGATAATGGTAGCGTGATTTCTTTTTTTTTGTTGCATGTGGTTACTTATTTTCATGAGGATTTTATGAAATTTTAATATTAAATGTCTTGCATGTTTACCTCTCAATTAAAAGTAACTAATAAAACCATCCATCTAGTAATTTTAATAAGTAATTTTATTTAGAGGTAAAACACACCTTACAAATATTTGTATTTGATTACGGTGGATCAGGAGTCACGCCACCCATCTGTATACACTAGTGAGAACATCTTGAGCATTAATATAGAGATTTGGTTGACATACTTGCACTGGCACTCGGGAGGTGCAGCAGTATGCCTGCCGGGCACCTATACGTCCGAGGTGGGAGTGCTGTAGGGATTTCTCATAACTGCTGCAGTTACGACCCCTGCTGGCTGATTGATGGCGCTGCACAGAGACGGGGGATAACGGAGTATGGTGTATGACTCTCCGTGCACGATACGGATCTCCAAATGAACCCGCCTAGTGCAGGTGAAAAGAAGCGGACTGTACTGCACACGTGTCAGAGGGGACGTGTGTTAGTCATGACTCTCCTCAGACAGGAGAGGAGGTGAAATACAATCGGGGACTTGGATACGACTATATTTTAGATGTTACGGTTACACATTTTATATACTTATACTTTATAGTGCTTTATTTTTTAACACTGTAGTCTGTTATTAATTACTATGTGATCAGACACGCCCACTTCCCACCTTTGTGCATTTCTGACCGCTTCTTTTCACCTGCACCGGGCAAGTTCAAACGGCAATTCATATCATGCATGGAGAGTCACATACCAATCTTCATTATCCCCCAATCAGCCAGCAGAGGGCGTAATCGCAGCAGTTATGAGGAATCCCCTCTAACAGTCCCACCCTCGGACGGTCAGCAGCTGAGATTCGAACCTGTGTATCTTGAATATAAGTTGATTTATGGTTTCTATCTCAGGCTTTAACCCGGTGTGGGAGGAAACGCTCTCCTTCACCCTGCACATGCCTGAAATCGCACTGGTTCGCTTCCTGGTGTGGGACCACGATCCCATCGGCCGGGATTTCGTCGGGCAGAGAACGGTCGCCTTCAGCAGCCTCATGCCCGGTAAGAGAACACAGCGTGTCGTACCGGGGCGTGTCCCAAACCTCACTGAGCCCGAACTTTAGAATCAGATTATTGAGACGCTCTAGTTAGTCAGCGATGATGCCATCGACTGTGCCCGCCCAGCGTTCGAACCGTCGAGCCGAGGCGGCACAACCCTCTGTGTACCGAAAATGGTAAATCTGTCCCTGACGAGCTCGGATTTACAAATAATCGACACTTGTGCACCTTTATACAGATTAAAAATTAATAAGAAAAGAACTCCGTTGGTTGCTTCGCTTGTGTCCGCCGTATTAGTATTTTTTGTCAGAAAAGTCGTGCCGCACTGAATGCTGGGATTGATCTTCAGCGCTGAGGAGGCGTCAGACGCCCCCTCGTTATCACTCAGAATTAAGGCGCCTCAGTAGGAGCATTTTAGGTGATCTGAGAATTTAGACACGCCCTCTTCTCGGACAGGTAGTATGACGTAAAATGTGTCTGTGTGGAGGGAGAGCTGGGGGTTTCAGACCCCGGTCAGTCAGTTTGTAAAGGGTTAAACCTGTTACCTCCACGTCGGTGCAGAAAGTGGATCGGCTGGTCTGGACTGTACCTGGTTGTGAGCGAGTAAATAAATTTGGGAGGTGTCGGAGCGAGCGAGCGAGGGTGAAGATTTCAGCTGAATTTTAATATGAAGTGAAGGATCAGAACATCAGGTACCTGCAGGACATCCAGTCCTCCCGATCTACAGCGCTGGGTTGTACGAAGTACATCCTGTTGTTAGCCGGGTGTGAAGCTTATTTCTCGCTTTAAAAGCACCATGTGACCAAAAGTATTTGGACGCCTGACCGTGAGCTTGTCAGACGTCCTGTTTCCAAAACAAGGGGACTCAAAACTGCCCTGCAAAGTGCTGCACAACTTCTACACCTGTACCACTGAAAACATCCTCACAGGAACCACCACAGCCTGTTTTGGGTCTCCAGGCGGTGGTGCCTTCAGCTGAGCGCATCATCCGGACCGAGCTCCCAGACGTGCCGTCCATCTACACCACATGTGTCAAACTCAAGGCCCGCGGGCCAAATCTGGCCCGCCACGTCATTGTATGTGGCCCACAGGAGCTTAAATGACATATGATTGTCTTACACTGTAAAATCATACATAAACTGCATCTTCAGCAATGCATGCTGATTTTGTGACCCGCAAAGTGACCGCATCCCGCCACTAGATGGCAGTGTATCCACATCAGCGTTTAACTGAGGCGGTTTTCCAACAAGTGATGTTGAGAAATATTTACAAATAATCCCAAAATGTACAAGAAGAGAAAGATGGGATGGGAAAGTAAGTGATACAAGTTTTGTTCTTCAAGAAGAAAAACTGGTACGTCTCCTGTGTTATGAGGCCTTGTCTGTGGTAAAGGAGAACAATATAAATGTAGATATACTGTACATTATAAATATACAGTATAAATTTGGCATTTTGACACCAAACACAGAATTTAGCGTCCAAGAAAAACAACAAATTGTCCAAGACTTTAAACATTACAATCGGCCCTTTAGGAGCCACCTTAATGCAGATGTGGACCTCAGTGAAAATTAGTTTGACACCCCTGATCTACACCAACGGGTGCTGGTCCAAGGTCTGGAGGATAATGAAGAACACCAGCCATTCCAAAAATGGATTGTTGTCTCTGTTGTGGAGGTGATTTTGCTCCTTAAAGGCCAAGACAGAGACGATGATGAGGAGCTTCATCACTCAGAGATCCCTGTGGACCTTTAGTAAATACTCAAATCTTCATTATGCAGCTTCGTATTCATCCTTGACGCTCGTTATCTTCCACGTTTACAGGTTACAGACACGTGTATCTGGAAGGAATGACCGAGGCGTCCATCTTCGTCCACATCTCGGTTCATGACATCTACGGAAAAGTGAGTTTAAGGGTGTCGACCACACGACCTGCTCTCTCTGCTCTGTCATGGAAATCATTTTTGCTTTTGACATTTTATGCTGAACAAAGTTTACAAACTAAAGATTAAAGGTCCTGATGGAACAGATTGTTTATTATCAAAACTATTAACCCTACAAACGTAAACAGAGAAAATAAGAGTCCAGAGACCATCCGCAGTCAGACCAGAACCTGAACTGCATTTACACCACAATATGGGGCAGTTGCAGCCTAGGTGCTGGACTGGTTATCAAAAGGTCACTGGTTAAAACCTCACTAC
Source organism: Trichomycterus rosablanca (assembly GCF_030014385.1). Classification (NCBI taxonomy): domain Eukaryota; kingdom Metazoa; phylum Chordata; class Actinopteri; order Siluriformes; family Trichomycteridae; genus Trichomycterus; species Trichomycterus rosablanca. Next base: position 39,207,547 of record NC_085998.1, read on the forward strand.
TGCCAAGTTGTCACTGCTGGGCCCTTGAGCAAGGCCCTTAAGCCTTAATACTGTCACAGTACTGTAAGTTGCTTTGGATAAAAGCATCTCCTAAATGCTAAAAATGTAAAATGTAATGTACATACACCGTAGAAATAATAAAGACTGTATTGATCTGGATTAATGGGGACAGCAGTAGCTTAGTGGGTAGAGCTTTGGGCTATCAATTAAAAGGTTGAGGGTTCAAATCCCGTCTATCAAGCAAGGCTCTTAACCCTCTCGGTTTCAGGGGTGCTGAACAAAAGACTGACCAGTGTTCTGACCCTGAATTAAAAAAAAACAGGGATATGTGGAATAAAGAGGGTGGCACGGTGGGTTGCACTGTCACCTTACAGCAAGAAGGTCCTGGGTTCGATTCCCAGGTGGAGCAGTCAGTCTCCGATTAGCCTGGCTGTGTTCCCACAAACTGCCCTGTGATGGCCTGGTGACCTGTCCAGTTGGATGAATGAATGATTTATGATTTAGTGCTTCTCAGTGACCTGTTCATGATTGGGTTACGTGTGCTCTTTCCTTGTTTCAGTGGAGTCCTCTAGTCCTCAATCCCAGTTACACCATTTTGCACTTGCTAGGCGCTAACAAGGTACAGTGGTACTGAGTGCTGCACGGTTCTGCATGATGCTGGTGTGTCGCGTTCAGTTTGGTTCTCGTCATATTTAAGTCAAAGTGCTTGAACTGTTGTGTGTTTATTATTTATTTATTGTTATATATGGTATATCTGTTATATATGTTTGGTTTACATTCGTGTTTTGTGGAAAAACTGTGAAGATTGCTTCGGTCGTTGTTGTTGATGGTGTTGTTTTACTGTGTTTTGGTGCCACCTGTGGGCCACTGAAAGAGTTACACACAGGTCAAAACCTGGAAATCGTTTTATTTTCTTTAAACATAAACATAAATATAATGATATATATCATCATTATGTAATTATATAATATTAATGTTATATTAATTATATTATATACCACCATTAGACTCCGGAGTAGTGAAGAAATTGTGCTTTTAAACCTGTTAATGTAATCAATGTATTGAATCAATGACTGAACAAATATCAGCCTTGTTAATGCTAAATACTTAATAGGAATAAATCCCCACAGTCATGTTCCAATACCAGCATTCCAAAATTATTTTCAGGTCAGGTAGTGTGTAATGGGAAAATAATCATCCATTAATAGAAACAACGGTAAAACACAATAGCACACCAGAGCTGACATCTCATGGGGCAGTTGTCTAGTCTAGCGATGAAGTTACTGGACTAGTAAGCAGAAGGTCGCTGGTTCAAACCCCACCACTGCCAGGTTACCACTTTTGGGCCCTTGAGTAAAACCCTTAACCCTCAATTGCTCAGACTGTATACTGTAAAGTCGCTCTGCTACCAGCCAGCCGGGCACCTATACTGATAATGATCGGCTTGTCTGAGGGTGGGAGTTATACATTCCTCATAACTGCTGCAGTTACGCCATCTGCTGGCTGATTGAGGTGCTGCACAGAGACGGGGGATAATAGAGATAAGTGCCTGACTCTCTGTGCACTATTCAGATCTCCATATGAACCAGCAGGTGCAGGTGAAAAGAAGTGGTCTGTACTGCACACTTTTTGAAGCGGGTGTGTGTTAGTCACGGCCCTCCTCGGTCAGGAGTGCAGTAGTGCAGTAGGGGTGAAATACTATCAGGGAATTGGATGTGACTAAATTGGGAGGAAAATGCATGTATAACTAATCTCCGTCTCGTGTCGTTTCCCTCAGGGTCGTCAGCTGCGTGGATTCCGCAGCCTCTTCAGCCGGGGCTCTAAATGCTCCGTGGACACACAGATCGGTGGTCTGGCACATAAACGTTCCTCAAATAATCACCTGCTACGCCGCACCGCTAGTGCTCCCGCCAAGGGCCGCAAGAAAACCAAGATGCTGAATCCTGAGTCCTCGGTAGACAGGAAGGACAGTAACGGAGAAGTTAAGACACAAGCCGTGGAGAGGACAGCAGGTCCGAGGATGACCCTCCAGCACCGGCCGGCCTCCATGCCCCCAGAGGGGTTCCTACAGGGGCGGTTTACCGTATCATCTAACGGACAGGACGCCCCAGACGCCGGTATCGACACCATAACCGGTGAGTCTGTTTACCACACAGCCTCAGTCTTCAGCCACCGGTTAACCAGAATTATTTAGTTAACAAATCAGGTCAAAAATTTACAGACGCTGATTATTTTAACGTTTATTTTAGGGTTTTACATTTACAGAAGCGCCTCCTCAGTCAACATTTTCTCCTCTAATATAAACTGCTCGGGTAATTTGCATAAATCCCTGAGCTCATCGCTACTGACCACTAAAGTAATCAGAACATCAACCGAGGGCCAAACCTCTTCATCCAGCATCAATGTGTGACCTCACAGATGCTCTTACGCCCTTTTTGGAAGGGGATGTCCAACTATGGTTACATGGTTATGTGTCTACATATTTTTGTATACTGGATGTGCTGTATGTATATTTTGACCCAGCAGATATTGCTATATTTTTATAAAACCCACAATAAAAGAGCTCAATTATTATTATTATTATTATTATTATTATTATTATTATTATTATTATTATCTTCTTTTTCTTTTTCTCCTTCTTCTTCTCCTTATTATTATTATTTTATTATTATTATTATCTTATTATTATTATTATAATATTATTATTATCTTATTATTATTATTTTATATTATTATTATTATTAACTTGATTATTATTATTATTTTATTATTATTTTATTATTATTTTAATCTTATTATTATTATTTTATTATTATTATTGTATTATTATTTTATTATTATTATTATTTTATTATTATTATTATTTTATTATTATTATTTTATTATTGTTTTTTTTATTATTATTTTATATTATTATTATTATTATTATTTTATTATTATTTTAATCTTATTATTATTATTTTATTATTATTATTTTATTATTGTTTTTTTATTATTATTATTATTTTATTATTATTATTATTATTATTATTATTATTATTATTATTATTGTTATTATTATTATTATTATTATTATTATTATTAATGTTGTAGGAGAGAAGTATGTCCCCCAATCATTCAGTCACAGAAAAACAGTTGCTGAAATCATTAAAATAAGTGCTGTGACATACCCATGTCCCCTGGAAGTGACATCAACTGTACGTTGAACCTTCGTTTAATTTAACCGAATTAAATAAAATAAAATAAATGAAATGTTGGTTGAGCTCATGTTCCACAAGGGCTGAAACCCTGCGATGGAAGAGTGAGCGCTCGGTCCAGGGTTTTCCTGCCCTGCGCCCAGTGTTAGAGACGTTTCCAGTCCCCGGTTGGTCGTGGCTGTGTGACAAGACGATGTTCGGTGTAAATCTCTGGTGTGACCGTGGCTTTATTCTGTACTAACACATGTTCAAAAGTATTCAGACACCAGCTTTACTACCTCAGCTCTTTAACCTGCTTTTATCTTGTTCTGTCTTTACTGTTGTTCCTCTTTATAGTAGAAAACTGACTAGGAACTCCTGCAGGTAATCACCAGCCTTGTTCAGGTCGCCTCATCTCAGACATGCGTATCGTATTTCCACTGACGCTCTGTTCATGTGTAGATGTTGACGGAACGATCGCTGTGACTTTTAGATCTCAATGTTCAAAGCGGTTCTTTTGGAAACATCATACCACAGTCATACATGGTGGAACATTCCATTCGTCCTTGTGAACGGTGGCTTGTGTGGAGTTTGGTGTTGTTGGCGTTCCGTGAGATTCTAAACACCTTGCTGACACTTATTTTTTGGTCAAATGTCTCCCGCAGGTTCATTCCTGGAGAGGAACAAGTCTGTATCCGTGGATCTCCTTACCGAAAGCTCGACCCATGACGCGATTGAAGACGGCACCCTCAGATCACTCTCAGAACATCATGGAGAGGAAGCCGAGGAGTCGAAGGAACAAGACGAGACGTCTTACTTGGTGATGGGAAGTGGTGGTGAAAGCAGCACTGATGGTGTCCTGACAGAACCCCAACCAACAAACACTAAAGTCCTCTGTGAAAAGCCTGCAGAAGGTCGTCGGTTCCTCTTGGATCATCAGGACAGGCACCTGAGGGAAACTCACACATCAGGCACTCGCCCCCTGTCCCCACGTCCCCCCAGCGCCAATGGGATACCCGCCAATCGGACATCCCTTCAGGACAGTGTCCTCTCTCGTCTCATCGACGCCGTGTCCCTTGGCAATGAGAACGACACTCACGGGTCCATATCAGCTCTGATCGGTCAGTTCGAAGTGAGCGCCGAACAGAGTAACCTCAATCTGTCCTCAAGCATACGACCTTCTCAGCCGTCCAACCAACTGTCCAGCACCCCGCTGAAAAGGAATCAAGAGTCGTCCCAGAAAGACCGCCAGGTTCATCCATTTTCCAGTCCCGAGACCACCGAACTGGCTGCTTTTACAATACTAGACGAGCAAGTGCTGTCTCCTGTCGTGGACCATGACCTTCCTGATAGGACTATCTGCCCCAACTCGGAGAACAACCCAGAGTTCTTGACCCCTGGTCGCGGTAGAGGTTTGTCACTCAACAAGGCACCTTTTGAACGAGCGAGAGACACAATTGGACGGTCATGTAGAGATAACATCTACCAGGATAAGTGTCGGGCAGCTACGTCTAGAACTTGGGAGTTTGGCGGCTACAGAGAAACCTCGATCAACAGCACGGTCTCCGAGCGCTTCCTCCTCTGTCAGGACTCCGCCAGCAGCAGTTTAATGGAAGTCGAGCTCAACGTGGACGGGGATCCTCTTGATATGACCTTGACCCTGGATCATAATGACCTGCAGTACAACAGTGACCCCAAGTTCTCAAACCAGGCTCGGTATTTTACCAGGCCAGCCTATGAGCTCTCAGTTCCCGTACAGGGTTCCTTACATTTACCCCCCTTGTATAGACCCAACGTAGGTGCCCGTTCTACAGAGTCACTGATGGACACTATGAACCGGCCTCATTCAGAGATGTACAGGAATACTTGTACTGACAGGCACTTTAAGACTAGTGACATGAATGGCCTGATCAACAAGGCTCATGGCTTGACGAATGGGTACTCCTCCTCAGACTGTCTCTCAAGGACTCAAGAAATGAGCTCTTCCCCACGGAACGGCTCCTACAAGCCTGCGACTGATCATGACGTTCATTACAGCTCAGTGGTGTTTGGAAATAGTGTCGTTACACCAAAGCAATACACAAAGTCCTTCCAACAAAACCACGCCTTAAAACCAACCACTTCTGAGTGCTACAAAGGGATTTACCTGGTTGGATCTCCAATCCCTAAAGCTTCCAGTCCTTGTAAGTCCAAAAGTTTGGGCGACTTGACGTCTGAGGACATCTCCAGCAACTTCCAGAGCAAATACAAGGTCATCAGTCGCAGCTTCATCACTCCTGCCATGCGAGACCAGAGACGGATGTGCGGCATGACCAAGCAGACCCAGTCCACAGACCCCCTCACTGCCCAGCTCCGCAAGTTAGTGACTCTGGAAGAGACGAACCCCCGGTCGCATCCCCCTCCGTCTCGACCCACCCAAAAATCAGAACCTCTTCAGTCGGCGCCTCCTTCTGTAGTCCACACAGAGAGCTCCGGTGACCTTCCTCCCTTACTCTCACGGAGGCTGTCGTCTCGCAGTCAAAGCCGCGTCCGTCACATAGCCAACCGCGCCCGAGAAAGACAGCAGGAGGCGCTCAAATCCCGGCCTGCGGTCGGTGCCAGCGACGTAGTGCTCCGCAATAAAACATCCTCTTCTCAAAACGGCCTGATCAACAGGCACTCCACGGGATCCTACATCGCCGGATACCTGGAGCAGGGGGAGCTGGAGGACCGTGGTTTGCCGGAAGGTTCCTGCATGACACTCCGGGGCTACAAAGATCAGCGTTACGTTGATGACTCTTCAGCTCACGATTCTTGTAATCCCTCCGAGCCTGAGGTCTACTTTCTTCTCAGAATTTAAAGACTTGTTTTGCTCGTACATGTGAATTCAAACACGTCCTATTATCACGTTGTTCTTAATGTAGCTGTACTTGTGCATTCAAATACTGTGGCTGTGTTCCAAATACCCTACTACATACCACTCCTGTCCTGATGGGGCCCCATAAGTAAACTATTTTGACAGTACATTAAAAAACCATGATGACAAACAACGTCAGCCAAAAATTCCAGTATGCATCCAGAGCTATCTTGGTGGGGGTTCTGCGTCCCATCATGCAACCCAACCAGTTTCAACGTGGCCCATAGTATGGTTTGCTTTTGTTGCATACTAAATACTATACTGCATACTACTACAGTATACTATACAGTATACAGTATACTAATATAAAGTATGTAGTATGTACTGACTGTAGTATGCAGTATATACTGAGTGTAGTATACAGTATGCAGTATGTACTGTGTGCAGTATGCAGTATATACTGCCTGTAGTATGCAGTATGCAGTATACTGAGTGTAGTATACAGTATATACTGAGTGTAGTATACAGTATGTAGTATTTACTGTATGCAGTATATAGTATGTACTCTGTACTGAGTGCAGTATGCAGTATATACTAAATGCAGTATGTAGTATGTACTGAGTGTAGTATACAGTATGCTATATACTGTATGTACTATGTAGTATGTACTGAGAGTAGTATACAGTATATACTGACTGTAGTATGCAGTATATACTGACTGTAGTATGCAGTATGTAGTATGTAGTAGGTGATTTTAAACACAGCCAGAATTTACACTGCCAGTTTTTTTCCTAAAAATAGTGCACAGGTACACATCTCGACATTAATCCAAATCAAAACCTCCAGCATTTTGTAAATAATACAGCGTATTCTGGTCAAGGTCCCAGTCCCAGATGCACTACACCAAGTGAGATGAAGTCTGGTTTCTAAATGTTGGTTGTTTTTTAAATATATGTAAATATATATATAGTCGTATCTCTTTTAAATGTTGTTTAATGTGAGAGCCCTAATGGGGGATGGGGGTCTAGATTCAGATCTGCTAACTGGGGAGGCCACTGAAGCACGATGAACTGGAAGATGCTCACGGTGAGCAAGAACACTGCTGTCAGACAGAGATAGACTGATAATAGGGGCGTGATGTGAAGAGGACAGTAAACGTTACCCCCCATCACACCAGCAACACCATGGATTCATACTGTTTACACCACATTCATCAGACCAGGCAGCATTTTTCCACTGACCGGTCGGTGTTCCGGTTCATCCCAGAGCTGTTGAGCGGGGCTGAGGTCAGGGCTCTGAGCAGGACACTGGAGCTTTTCTTCATGTCTTCCTGCACAGGGACGCAGTCATGCCGGAACGTTCATTCATTCATTCATTTTCTTATCCGCTTATCCAATCAGGGTCGCGGGTGGTGCTGGAGCCTATCCCAGCTTTTCAATGGACGCAAGGCACACAGTAACACCCTGGACGGGGGTCAGTCCATGGCAGGGCAGACACACACACACTTACCTATAGGGCAATTCAGTGTCTTTAATTAACCTGACTGCATGTTTTTGGACTGTGGGAGGAAACCGGAGCTCCCGGAGGAAACCCACACAGACACGGGGAGAACATGCAAACTCCACACAGAAAGGAGGATCGAACCCAGGACCTTCTTGCTGTGAGGCGACAGTGCTACCCCACATGCCGGAACGTCTTTTATTTAATTGATTAATTTGTTTAATCTGTTAGCAGCTGTTCAGTAGACGGGGCGTCCCAATATTTTTCGATGACCCACGGCATGACAGAGCCCCCGGACCCTCACTGTGGACATTCAGATCTGTATTTTTTGGTGTAGGCGTGTCTCTGTCCTACATGATTAATCAAACTGGACATTTACTTCATATTAATCGTGTTTTACACTTAATACATTAATAATAATCTGACTGATTTGAACACTGGACTGATTTGGACAGATGACCTTCCACCTTTAGGGCTTCTGTAACAGGGGCTTCCATTGTTCGGTTGTTATTTGTATATACGATGACTGTTTGGTACGTTCGCTCTTATTTAAGACCCCGGTGGTGTTGAGTTTAAATCTCCTCTGTGGTGTTGAAGCATGTGTTCAGCATGAGCGTGCACAGATCCCTGCAGCATGTCGACGTTCTCTCTCTGTTCTGTTCAATAATTCTGAACGTTCTTCATATTTAAGAAAAGACGACGTTAAAATTTTATTTTTCTAATTGTTTTGATACAGACGGCAGAAATGAAATGGCATTTAACGCTCTGAGGTTTATTATTTTCACTTCATTACTAGCACGAGCAGCCTGAGAAGGCGCTGCGTGACGTGGTAGTCGTACACGTCGTGGCGTTTGTGCGTTTCTGTGTTCTGGTGCGTCCTGTTTTTGTACGGTTGCTCATCAGATCATCTGTGAGCGTTTTCTAACCAGCGCAATAAACCAGTTTGACATGAAATATTCAGCTGACCCGTGTGTTCATGCCTGACGTTAATGACTTTAATAGAGGAGCGTGTTTTTAATATTTATGTGCTGCTGCTTTGCAGAGCTCGTTTAACAGATTTAAATGTTGTCACATTAAAAAACAGTCTGTTTTATTTGGTAAATGTGTGTCCAGTATTTCTACACCGACCAGGCGCTGATTATCTCTTCATCACGGCACCTGTTAGTGGGGGGGGGATATATTAGGCAGCAAGTGAACATTTTATCCTCAAAGTTGATGTTACAAGGCGAGCGTGAGGATCTGAGGGCCAAATTGTGATGGCTAGACGACTGGGTCAGAGCATCTCCAAACCTGCAGCTCTTGTGGGGTGTTCCCGGTCTGCAGTGGTCAGTATCTATCAAAAGTGCTCCAAGGAAGGAACAGTGGTAAACCGGTGACAGGGTCATGGGCAGCCAAGGCTCACTGATGCACGTGAGGACCGAAACTGCTGAAGAAGTTCATGCTGGTTCTGATAGAAAGGTGTCAGACTCCAGGCCTCGACGGGTCAGGGCTGTTTTGGCAGCAAAAGGGGGACCAAACACAATATTATATTAAAAAGGTGGCCAGTTCGGTTTAATACTTTTGTCTGAAACGGCACAAACATCTAAACATTTTTAAACTAGAGAAGAAATCAGGTTCATCAAGTTTTACCCTCATAACGAACCCTCAGACAGTGCAAGAGCAACCATGTCGAGATCTTAAAAGTACAACCCCGAATCAGAAAAAGTTGGGACAGGATGGAAAATGTAAATAAAATAAAAACACAGAGTTTCTTACATTGACTTTTATTTGATGTCAGACAGGATGAACCTGAGATATTTCATCTTTTATCTGCTCAACTTCATTTCATTTATTAATAAACGTCCATTCCTGCATTTCAGTCCTGCACCACATTCCAAAAAAGGTTGGGACGGTAAAGCATTTACCACTTTGTAACGTCTCCGTTCCTTTTCACCACTTAAAAGAGGTTTTGGCACCGAGGAGACCAAGTGATTTAGTATTTCAGCTTTTGTCTCGTTCTTCCTGCAAACACGTCCTAAGATGTGCAGCAGTACGGGGGGTCGTCGTTTCAAAATCTGTACAGGTGGACGTATACTGTATATGTCAAACAAAGATCAGAGGAGTAAAGCCTGTTATAGCAGCGAATCGTCATTGGATGTGATGTTCAGGTGTTCGGCGTCCACAAACATTGACGTCAGTATGGCACCTATTAATCGTTTCTCCCTAAATAATCAGCTCACCCTTCACCCCCCTGAATTTCACCTCTCCTCACCTGTGTAATTGCTGTGTACTGAGCAATTAGCTCTAATCTGGACCGGTGGGTACGAGGTGGTTTGGAGCACCCGGGTCCAATTTGGTCCGTGTTTTTCTTCTGCTCTCTCAGGACGTTTTGGGGTTTAAATATCCACACCAGGTACAACATCCTGTCAGAGTAAAGCAGAGCAGCGTGCCAGGGCAGCACCGGAGCCCCCCCATGGCTGCTGCCGTGTTCACCCTGTGTTTGCCCTCGCTGGCGTTATTACTGTGGGTGTCGTGTGAGGCATCCGAACCGGAGAGGTGCGCGTACCTGGATGGAGCGAAGCATCTGGACAACGTCGGGCTCTATCAGGACGGGGACGTGGTCATCGGGGCGGTCTTCAACGTCTTCGTCCTGCCACCCGCTCTCGATCTGAGCTTCACCCGGGAACCGTACCTGCCCCCCTGCTCAGAGTAAGTGCGTCTCCATCCACCGTGGTTTCGGCTCCTTCAGGAATAATAATAACGGTGATTTTCTCGCAGGATCTGTTCACAGGTGAACCTGAACCACACTAAATATCTGAGCCAGGGTTTCCAAAAGCATCGTAAACGTTTATTATTTCAGATCAGATGATAGAAAGACCTTCATGCTACGATGCTTTTGGGATTCTCAGCTCTGATCGTGATTAGATTTTATGGATTTTCTGACTATTCAGGCGCTCACGTCGACAATTTTACACCATAAATTAACATAAAGGTGAAATTAAATGAAATGAAATTAAATGAATGTTATCAAGGGTTGTTTGTGATGATAGTCATTTAATAACTTCTGCAATAGTTATCGAGTAACTGGAACAGAAACTAGGGCTGCAACTATCGATTATTCCAGCGATTAATCGAGTAATCGGATAAGAAATACTTTTGCTTTAATAAAGAGCAAAAATAAAAACATATAAGATTAAATAAGACGCGTCTCTTTAAACAGACTGTACATTTTTATTCCTGCATACAGGACAGTTTGAAAACATTTTGAAATGCAAAAACAAATACATCAAAAATAAATCAATTTACCTTTAAAATGTAAACAGGCAACCTAAAACTAAGGCTTAAATAATAATAATTAACAATAATACATAAACATGAGCCTCTAATTTGTGCAACTTTCAGAACTAACCTTTAATATTTTGTCGGGAGGTTCTGTGAGGATTGGATCTCCTAGATGAGGTAGATTTGGTGTGTGTGTGTGTGTGTGTGTGTGTTTGCCTGAGCCTTTAAAAAAGCCTGTGGTGGTTACAATGAAGAAAAGTAAACGTATTGACACGGCGCTCTGATGGTGTGGATGTTGTTCTGAGTTTTCCTTTTTTTCCAGCTTAAAATTATCTCAAACTTTTGGTGGTTTTCTCTGTCCGGTCTCGTCTGCTCACCCCTCGATTTTTTCTCTCTCTCTCAATTCTGCAGTCCGTGCTATCAAATCTCAGCTGAGTCCTAAATCGCACTTTCATACTGAACAGTACGCAGGAGCGGCGAGCGTGTCCAGACACGTAATATTCATTGAACTGTACGTGAAAAGTACCCGGTGGTTAAGTATGAGATTTGGGACGCAGCCCTCGGCTTCTTCATGTCACCTGACCACAGCGTGAACGCGTCGTGTAAAAGTCCGTGTGAAACACCGTGAGCTGTATATAGCTGTATAGATTAAACGACGCCTCGATGCGAAAGGTTTGCATCAATCATTTTTAGTAATTGAATTACTCGAGTTTCTTATGGAATTGTTTCAGCCTTAACACAAACGTTCATGAGTTTGAGATCTTAAGTCTGTATATGCTATGTACAGCTAAAATGTTTATGAATGTTTATTCTTAAAGAAAATATAATATATATTGTGAAACTTGGTCCTTTTTTACCTCAAATTATATACAGCGGTACTTTGTAACTCGACGTCCCCTAAACTCAAATTCTTTGAAACTCGACGCCCTTCGTTGACAAATTTGTACCTTAAACTCGACGTGTGTGTGACCGTCGCTTTGTTCAGTGCTCGACTTGAGCGGTAAAACCTGATCAGCGTGTGAATCTGAGCTGAATCTGCATCAGTGTGGAATAAGGTGCAGATCCAGGGTTACAGCTCCACATGTATCTGTGTTTATCTGGATTCTCCTCCCTGTTTCACTTTTAAACTTGTGTTACAGCTCCAGCTTCTGAGAAACGGTGAGAATCAGAATCAGCTTCTCCCAGAGTCTAAAACGCTTCTGGTTCAAAATAAAGCTTAACGTGGTTTAATGTAGTAAGAAGGAGACAGGAGCACTAAACTTCTCTTCATTATTACTGCTCATAAGTTCCCCCACTAATCACATTCCTCACTCGCTGTTTTACTACAATAAGTCACGATAAGTTTTGTGCACCCGCCGTCACACTTCATAGGAATTAACGGCACAGCGGCGTAGAAGCGGTTTTGTCAATTCTCGTGTGAATGCACCGGTGCTGAAGGGAATACGGTATTCGAAGATTGATCATCTCCACCATTAAGAAGCGTCAGGAAAGAATAAAGAAGTAAAACTAAAGTGCAGCTTTTATTGTATTTTTATTGATGTTTAACTGTTTGTAATTGTATTTCAGTGTGTTTATATTATATTTGTGTTATGGTATTGATTTATATGATATTTGTGTTTAAGTGTCAAAAACAACCTCATTATTTTACATGAGACTAAAATATCTGCAGCTCCACGGGACCATGGACGCATTAACAGGTTTCACAAACATCCTTATGGGGAAAAATACCTCAAAACTCAACGTATTTAAAACTTGACGTCCAGTTTTAAGGTACCGCTGTATTTATTTATTAAATATGATAAATCTGTTCAGTAAAACATACACAAACTTAAATGAATAATTAAATTATTTAAAAAGCATCATGTCATTTAAGAGGAATTCTGCTCCGGTGGTCAGAGGTAGAACAAGAACCTCCAGAACTTTGTTTTTTTTTTTTAGACCTTGGTGTGAATCCACTGTTTGAGCTTGTATTAATGGACTGGGTCTTTTGAAATGTGGATAGCGCTGTTGCTTCACAGCAAGAAGGTCCTGGGTTCGATTCCCCAGCTAGGCAGCCAGTGTGGATCCTTTCAGTGTGGGTTTCCTCCGGGTGCTCCGGTTTCCTCCCACAGTCCAAAGACGTGCAGTCAGGATAACAGGAGCTACTCAAAATGACCCTGTGATGGACTTATGACCTGTCTGGGGTGTTTCCAGCCTTTTGCCTAGTGAATCAGACCCACTGTGACCCTGACCAGGATAAAGCAGTGGAACACACAATGAATGAAAGAATGAATGAATGAGAGACTGGACCTTAACTGGACTTTACCCAAGCATGGTTGCATCACATTTTTGGGGTCCCGTCCCAACTTTTTGGAGTGTGTTGCAAACATCAATTTCAGAATCAATACTTTTTCTTTGCATTTGCTGTCCCAACTTCTCTGGAACCGACGGTCATCTCTCTGTCTTCGTCTCTGCTCAGATTTCAGGAGGGTCACGTCCAGTGGGTCCAGGCTCTCGTCTTTGCCGTGGAGGAGATCAACAGGAACGGCTCGTTGTTGCCGGGGGTGCGACTGGGTTACCGTATCATGGACAGCTGCGCGCGGTACCCGTTCAGCCTGAGAGCGGTCATGTCCATGATCAGCGGCGGGACGGACGCGTGTAAAAGCAGCCGACCGGCCAAGGTCATCATAGGAGACTCGTCTTCCACGCAGGCCATGATTCTGTCCAGAGCCCTGAGTCCACTGCACGTACCCATGGTGAGGTCCTATAAAATATGATCCTACTGGCCACTTTAATGGGAACACTTGTACACCACATCAAGGTCATCAAAAATTCCTATTCTTGCTTATGTTAGGGTAAGCAAACATATTCTCTGCCAAATACCAAACAGTCTAGAACAACAAGCTGGTTCTAACTGGTAACAAGTACCAACTGGTTAGAGTGGTAAAGCTGGTATTTTAGACGGGTATTAGATACTGGTCAGGCTGAAGGAGCCTATCTGTCCAGACTGGAAGATCCAGCTAAACCAGGCAAAACCATCTTAGACCAGCCTAGACCAGTCCAACTCTATCTGTCCAAACTGGGAGACCAGCTAAACCAGACCAAACCTGCTACACCAGTCCAATACTATCTGTCCAGGCTGGAAAACCAGCTAAACCAGGCCAATCAGTTTAGACAGGCTAGACCAGTTCAACACTATCTGTCCAGGTTAGGAGACCAGCTAAACCAGTCTACTACTATGTGTCCAGGCTGGAGATCAACTAAACCAGACCACACCAGCACATGTGGCTCTTTTTTCCAGTATAATTATCCAATATAATCATCAAACCACAAAGAAAATGTAAAATCACACGTTTGTGTTGGTCTCTGTTTAAATGATGAGAGAAAATTATTTATTTATTATTATTATTTATTTACCACAGATTAGCCACCTGGCTACGTGCGTGTGCCTCAGCAACCGGCGCGAGTTCCCCAATTTTTTCCGCACCATCCCCAGTGACATGTACCAGGCTCGTACCATGGCTCAGCTCGCCAAGCGTTTCGGATGGACCTGGGTCGGCGCCGTGGTGGCAAACAACGACTACGGCCTTCTCGCGGTGCAGGCTTTCCAGGAAGAGACGAGGGGTACGGGGATCTGCCTGGCGTTCGTGAGCACCATCCTCCGGGAGAGGTTAGCCAAAGACGTGGCGAGCGCCGCGTCCGCCGTGGAGAGGTCAAACGCTCGGGTGATCATGATATTCGCCCTGGACGTGGACGTGGAGGCGTTCCTCACCGAGCTCGTCCGGAGGAACGTGACGGGCCGCCAGTTCCTGGCCAGCGAAATTTGGAGTACCAGCGGCAATCTGTTAAACAACCCCAAGCTCGCGGGCATTGCTCAGGGCACACTGGGCGTGGCTATCAGGAGTGCGCGCATCCCGGGATTCGAGAAGCACCTTCAGCAGCTACATCCCTCCCGGTACCCCACAGACTCCTTCCTGCGGGTTTTGTGGAAGAAGCTGTTCGGCTGCGGTCCGGATCAGGAACCCGCGCCGGACTCTCAGGGGGGTCTGCCGGCCTGCAGGGGGACGGAGAGTCTGCAGGGGGTTCAGAGCAGTTTTACAGACGTCTCCGCCCTCAGAGCCACCTACAACGTGTACCTGGCGGTTTACGCAGCGGCGCATGCTCTTCACTCTCTGCTGGACTGCGCGGCTCCTGAAAGCTCAAATCCTGACGGGACGCCGAGCTGCTCGTCTCCAGATCTGATCTCCAGTAAACAGGTGACCTGGTTTAATAATTTAAATTAAGATGTACAGTGTATCACAAAAGTGAGTACACCCCTCACATTTCTGCAAATATTTTATTATATCTTTTCATGGGACAACACTATAGACATGAAACTTGGATATAACTTAGAGTAGTCAGTGTACAGCTTGTATAGCAGTGTAGATTTACTGTCTTCTGAAAATAACTCAACACACAGCCATTAATGTCTAAATAGCTGGCAACATAAGTGAGTACACCCCACAGTGAACATGTCCAAATTGTGCCCAAATGTGTCGTTGTCCCTCCCTGGTGTCATGTGTCAAGGTCCCAGGTGTAAATGGGGAGCAGGGCTGTTAAATTTGGTGTTTTGGGTACAATTCTCTCATACTGGCCACTGGATATTCAACATGGTACCTCATGGCAAAGAACTCTCTGAGGATGTGAGAAATAGAATTGTTGCTCTCCACAAAGATGGCCTGGGCTATAAGAAGATTGCTAACACCCTGAAACTGAGCTACAGCATGGTGGCCAAGGTCATACAGCGGTTTTCCAGGACAGGTTCCACTCGGAACAGGCTTCGCCAGGGTCGACCAAAGAAGTTGAGTCCACGTGTTCGGCGTCATATCCAGAGGTTGGCTTTAAAAAATGGACACATGAGTGCTGCCAGCATTGCTGCAGAGGTTGAAGACGTGGGAGGTCAGCCTGTCAGTGCTCAGACCATACGCCGCACACTGCATCAACTCGGTCTGCATGGTCGTCATCCCAGAAGGAAGCTGACGCACAAGAAAGCCCGCAAACAGTTTGCTGAAGACAAGCAGTCCAAGAACATGGATTACTGGAATGCCCTGTGGTCTGACGAGACCAAGATAAACTTGTTTGGCTCAGATGGTGTCCAGCATGTGTGGCGGCGCCCTGGTGAGAAGTACCAAGACAACTGTATCTTGCCTACAGTCAAGCATGGTGGTGGTAACATCATGGTCTTGGGCTGCATGAGTGTTGCTGGCACTGGGGAGCTGCAGTTCATTGAGGGAAACATGAATTCCAACATGTACTGTGACATTCTGAAACAGAGCATGATCCCCTCCCTTCGAAAACTGGGCCTCATGGCAGTTTTCCAACAGGATAACGACCCCAAACACAACCTCCAAGATGACAACTGCCTTGCTGAGGAAGCTGAAGGTAAAGGTGATGGACTAAACCCAATTGAGCACCTGTGGCGCATCCTCAAGTGGAAGGTGGAGGAGTTCAAGGTGTCTAACATCCACCAGCTCCGTGAAGTCATCATGGAGGAGTGGAAGAGTATTCCAGTAGCAACCTGTGCAGCTCTGGTGAATTCCATGCCCAGGAGGGTTAAGGCAGTGCTGGATAATAATGGTGGTCACACAAAATATTGACACTTTGGGCACAATTTGGACATGTTCACTGTGGGGTGTACTCACTTATGTTGCCAGCTATTTAGACATTAATGGCTGTGTGTTGAGTTATTTTCAGAAGACAGTAAATCTACACTGCTATACAAGCTGTACACTGACTACTCTAAGTTATATCCAAGTTTTAGTTCTATAGTGTTGTCCCATGAAAAGATATAATAAAATATTTGCAGAAATGTGAGGGGTGTACTCACTTTTGTGATACACTGTATGTTTGTTTATTCAACTTTTTAAAGCCCAGTTTTGTTACTGAACTTCACCTGTGCACTCCGGCGCCCTCTGGCTGTCTGATGACTCTGCTGCACCACTCGAGCGGCCCATCTAAGATTTCCCTTACCTGCAAAATGACCCCCAAAATGTCTCATTGTTAGCTGCCAGCCAGTTAGCATTGTGCTAATAGTTATGTTCTGTTTTATTCTGTTTTGTTAACTTCTGTTCTTTTCTGTTATGTTTTGTTCTGGTTTGTTCTGGTCTTTTGTTACATTATGTTCTGTTGTGTTGTGTTCTCTTCTTTTCTGTTCTCTTTTTTTCTGTTCTGCTCTGTTTTGTTCTGTTTTATTCTGTTCTGGTTTATTCTGTTTTGTTCTGTTTTCTTCTTTTCTGTTCTGTTTTGCTATGTTCTGTTCTCTTCTTTTCTACTCTGCTCTATTCTGTTTTGTTCTGTTCGGTTATTTTCTGTTACATTATGTTCTGCTCTGTTCTTCTATATTCTCTTCTGTTCTGTTCTGTTCTTTTTTGTTCTTGTCTGGTTACCTGAGTTTGTTAGCCCATTCTAAAACCAAAGGCAATAAAAGAGTCCCCACCTCTCTTGTGGCTATAACAGCCTCCACTCTTCTAACAGAGCTTTCCAGAAGATTTTAAAGTGTGCCTGTGGGGATCCATGCAGTCAAATGAGCATCTGTGAGATGAGAAAGCTTAACTTGCACTCGAACCTAAATGTGTTCAGGTGCTTATGGGTTCAGTTCTGTGTTATTAGTTTTATTTATGTGTTTTTACACATTTATTAATGCACATTAATTACTTTAATGGCTCTGTGATGGTATTCCTGCCCTGCGCCCAATGTTCCCAGTGGACCCGGACCAGAATATAGTAGTTTATGAAAATAAAATAAAATAATTAGGGCTGTCGAAGTTAACGCGATAATAACGCATTAACGCAATCTCAATTTAACGCGATTATAAAAATTAGTGCCGTTAACGCAAATTCTAGTTCATGTTGAGACTTGACTGGTAGAACAAACGTTTTAATGTCGGACTTACCACCGTTTTTTATTTGCGGTTTGTTAACATAATGTAACCGAGCGTCGTAGTGTCGTAGTAATGCACTTGCATAATAAAGAAGCTGCCAGTCCTCCATTCACGTAACGCTAGGACGGACACTTAAAAATCCTCCTTTTGGAGTGAACTGGTTTCATTTTTGATCAATATTATTTACCATTGGCTCAGGTACATGTCAAAACAAATGCTTTGTATATCATTGGTTTAACAGCCTCATTTGACTCCTTATAGAGCTACCACTGGCCAATCGGAGAAGGTCCGCCCTCTAAATGCTAGTCTGTGATTGGGTGGTTGAATTTCGCCCGCCCTCTCTGTTTTGTAAACACCGCTACCTGAGTCAATCACTCAGCTCTCATGATCAGGAACGCGGTGAAAATGCCAAAAAGTAAACTTTTGAGGCAGCGATGAACGGACCTAAATATGAAAAGACACAACATTTAGTGAGTAAAACAGTCATTTGTTATATAATTCTTGCTTAAATTGGTCAAAAACTCTGTTATATGGGTTCTAAATTCATTCTGTGTGTTGCAGTAGCATGTCCCCCTGTTCCTAATATGATGTCCGGCTTTTTGGGGTGTAATGTCCTCCTTTTTGTTACTATGAATCTGGCCACCCTAGTCTAAACACACTCAGTTCGTGTAGAAACGTCCATTAAACCACTGGATAGTATTACTGCCTAGTATGTGAGTGAATAAAACAGTTTTCTCTTGTCCCAGCAGTTTTTAACATCAGTACATTTAGCATAAAATGTGTTCACCATTTTAACTGTAACATTTCACTTAAAAATCCTTCTTTTCTATAACATTTACACAGATTTTTTTTAATGCGATTAATCGCGATTAACTATATGAAATTCTGAGATTAATCGCGATTAAAATTTTTAATCGTTTGACAGCCCTAAAAATAATATAATATAATTAACGATATTTTGATTAAAACTGTCCTTTTTCTTTTCCTTTCAGCTCCTGGAGCAGCTTAAGCTGGTAAATTTCACCACGCCGTCAGGAGAGAAGTTTTATTTTCAGGATGGTGAGATACCAGCTGCCTATGACCTGGTGAACTGGCACAGAGGTTCTGGAGGGAGCCTGAAATACGTCCCTGTCGGGCGTCTGGAGGGGTCTGAGCTCATCGTTAACCAATCCGCTATCAGCTGGCCAGGAAACTCCAACAAGGTAAATATTGTAGGTAAAATGAGTTTGGGGTCACCCATCACTGCCAGTTTGCCCATGTTGGACCTCTGAGCACGACCCTTAACCTCAATGGATCAGGATTCAGTCATAACTGTAAAGCTGCTTTGGATAAGCGATTGTAATGACGATTTCTTTGCTTTTAATTATTTTAGGCGCTCGTGTCCATGTGCACCCCTGAATGCCCCCCGGGCACCCGTAAAGCCGTAAAGAAGGGTCTGCCAATCTGCTGCTTCGACTGCCTGCCGTGTGCCGACGGTGAATTCAGCAACGTCTCAGGTATCCAACATTTAAACCTGGTCGATTTGATACTGGGTCCTCACTGCAGGAAGGGTCTGGGTTCTATTGCCTGGTCGAGCGGCCAGGGTGGTGTCCATGAGGGTTTCCTCCGGGTGCTCCGGTTTCCTTTCACAAGTCCAAAGACCTGCAGTCAGGTTAATTGACGATGCTAGAACCCATGTGTCGAACACAAGACCCACAGCACCATCCTATTATGTTTTATTAACATTAGTCAGGTTCACAATGTGCTGCACTACAATTCCCAGCATGCACTGCAACATTATGTACTGTATATGGTTGAATTTGGGGGCAGCGTGGTGGCACTTAACAGCTCATCCAAGGCTGGAAATATTGAAGTGGATTCTTCATAAGTGCTGCATTTACGGCCTACGCGCCATGGTGTTGAGTCTGCTCTTCTGAAGGTGTCCAGTGATCTACTTTTAGTTGTTGATTCCGGAAAATGTGCTGTTTTAATTCTTTTAGACCTTAGTGCAGCCTTTGACACTGTCGACCATACTATCTTGTTAGATCGCCTACAGTATGTCGTTGGCATTAAGGGTACTGCACTGAGGTGGTTTGCTTCCTATCTGGAAAGCAGAACCTTCTCTGTTAAGATGGGTCAGTTTTCCAACCTTTCAGCGCCTGTTACATGTGGAGTACCCCAGGGCTCTATTTTGGGTCCTGTTTTGTTTTCATTATATATGCTTCCCCCTTGGGTCCATCTTTCAGAAGTATAAAATTCCTTATCACTGTTATGCAGATGACACCCAGTTTTATCTCCCACTAAAACCAGGAGATAATGGTTCTCTGAGTCTCATTTTTGATTGCTTGAGAGATAATAACAATTGGATGTCTAGGAACGTTCTTAATTTAAACCAAGACATAACCGATAATATTCTTTTTGGAAATCCTATTTCAGGAAGGGCCATAGCTAACGATCTGGGGCCATTAGCATCATATGTAAATAACAATGTAAAAAACCTGGGTGTCATTTTTGATCCCGCTCTTGTTGAGAAACAAGTGAATGCTGTTGTGAGAGCTGGTTTCTTTCAACTTAGGAACATTGCTAAAATGAAAAGTATTGTCTCTTTTAATGATTTGGAAACAGTAATTCATGCTTTTGTTTCCTCGCGTATCGATTTTTGTAATTCACTGTACTTGGGAATCGGTCAGTCAAGCTTGTCATGTCTACAGCTGGTCCAAAATCCAAAACGCGAGGCTCCTGACCGGTACCAAGAAAAGGGAGAGCATTACCCCCATACTTGCATCATTGCATTGGTTACCAGTTAAATATAGGATAGAATTTAAAGTTCTATTATTTGTTTTTAAGGCTTTACACGGATTGTCTCCGAGCTATATGGCTGACCTTCTCTGTGTTCACTCCACTCCACGAGCTCTACGATCTTCTAACCAGCTGCTCTTAGCTATTCCACGCTCTCAAATGAGGTTCAAGGGTGACAGGGCCTTTTCTGTAGCTGCCCCAAGACTCTGGAATAGACTCCCCACACAATAGATGCCTTTAAATCAAATGTAAAAAACTCATTTGTTTTCTTTGGCATTTGAGTCCTCTTATTGAACAGGTTTTTAAAATATTTGTTGGGTTGTCATAGCCATCTTTGTTTTAGTGGTTTTATTTTATTTATATGTTGGTGCGTATGTATGTTATTTTGTATGTATGTTAATGATTTGCTAAATGTTGCATAGTTGAGTGGTATTTATACTTGATTGTAATGTACAGCACTTTGGTTGACACACGTTGTCTTTTAAATGTGCTATAAAAATAAAGGTGACTTGACTTGACTTGCTGGCTGATCGATGGTTCTGCACAGAGACGGGGGATAACGGAGATCAGTGCGTGACTCTCCGTGCACGATACAGATCTCCGTATGAACCCGCCTGGTGCAGGGGGAAAGAAGCGGTCAGTACAGTTACGTATGACCATCCTCGGTGAGGAGTGGAGGTCTGCAGCAGTAGAGGAGATGAAATACGATCAGGGAATTGGATATGACTAAAACAGACACACTGTTATGTATTTTACAGGCTCGTTGGAATGTCACCGCTGCCCTTCTGAATTCTGGTCCAACAGTCCGAGGACTGCGTGCGTCCCCCGCGAGATTGAATTCCTCTCCTTCAACGACACCATGGGCGTGACCTTGGCGGCCGTCGCTGTGTCCGGCGCCGTCACCACGGCGGCCGTGTCGGTCGTCTTCCTTCGCCACCGACTGACCCCTATCGTCAAGGCCAACAACTCGGAGCTGAGCTTCCTGCTCCTGTTTTCGCTCAAGCTCTGCTTCCTGTGTGCGCTGGTGTTCGTGGGTCGCCCCTCGGCGTGGGCGTGCGGGGTGCAGCAGGTCGCCTTCGCCGTCAGCTTCGTCCTCTGCATCTCCTGCATTCTGGTCAAAACCATCGTGGTTCTGGTCGCGTTCCATTCGGTCCGGCCCGGATCGGCCGCCCTTCTGCAGTGGTTCGGACCGACCCAGCAGAGGGGGAGCGTCCTGTTCTTCACCTGCGTTCAGGTGATCATCTGTGTGACCTGGCTGTCCCTGAGTCCACCGCTTCCTCACCGCAGCTTCAGCGCTCAGGGTTCGAGGATCATCCTGGAGTGCATGTCCGGGTCCTTCCTGGGTTTCTCTCTGGTCCTGGGCTACATCGGCCTGCTGGCGGCCATCTGCTTCCTGCTGGCTTTCTTCGCCCGGAAGCTTCCGGACAATTTCAACGAGGCCAAATTCATCACCTTCAGCATGTTGATCTTCTGCGCCGTGTGGATCGCCTTCGTCCCGGCGTACGTCAGCTCTCCGGGGAAGTACAGCGTCGCCGTGGAGATATTCGCCATCCTGGCGTCCAGTTACGGACTTCTACTGTGTATATTCGGCCCCAAGTGCTACATCATTCTACTCAGACCAGAGAAGAACACCAAAAAATTCCTCATGGGGAAAACATAGAGGACAGCCAGAAATATGTGGACACCCGTTTTAATTACTGAATAAAAGAATAATATGACAAATTAAACAGTTTACAGCCTCAAAGTGACGTCCATGTGGATCCATGTGGATGGACTCCAGTGACCTGCACAGATTCTTGACCCCAACCCTAATAAACACCTTTGGGATGAATTGGAATGACTTCTGACGTCTGAATCTCATTAGCTCTATAATGTTGCACATTTTCTAACAGGGTTCGAATCCACTCGTCCTCTTAAAGGAAACATAGAGCGATCACTAATTTAAAGTTGGCGCCCCCTCGTGGTCAGTTCACCATTCATTTAGGTTTTATCACTAAACTTAATATTTTATATATACAGTATATAACTTAATAAACTCAATATTTTTATCTGATGTGTTTAATGTGGTTTGAATCCTTTTTTTTTTAATTACATCAATACTTAAGATAGAAATAAATATGAATAAGATTAATACGATATTTAAATGTGAGAGGAACGAGGGGAGCAGTTTGAAGATTCTGTGTTAAGAGCTGAATGATGGATTTACAACATTTACTGTTTTTAATTTGTTAACAATATTTATTGTTTTAATGTAACACATTGTTTATTATGTTCGGTGTGTAATGGGTTAAAATTTATGAAAAAATGTTAATAAAATATAAGTTAAAAAATCCCAACTTAAAACTCACCTTTTCAAGCTAGCCTACTACTAATCTTTGGAACTTGATTGGTACTACTACCCCAATATTTGTTTAACAGTGATTACATTTGACTGTTTAGAGATCGTATTGATTTTATTGGTGAGTTTGTACTGATTTTTTATTTTTATTTTATTGTATTGATTTTATTGTATTTATCTTTATTGATTTTTCTATTAGATTTTAATGGTTTATTGATGTCTGTTACTTTCTTGCTTTTGTAAGGCGTCCTTGAGTGTTTTGAAAGGCGCCATAAATAAAATGGATTATTATTATTATTATTATTATTATTAAAATGGCCAACAGAGTCAAAAATATTTAAAGCAGTATCATTGTTTCTGATCCCAAAACTGACCCCTGTGGAACACCATACTTTACTCTTGTAGTTTCTGAGTATTTATTAGTCCTTTTAAAATCCTTTAACACCTCCTGTATTTTCTATTTCAAATGCTGCACTAGATCTAATAGAACAAGAAAAAATATAAGAAAAGTTTTCATGTAAATAAGAACAGAACTGTTTAGAGACTTTGTCTAAAATCTTGGGGACAAAAGGAAGGTTTAAAATTGGCCTGTAATTACACAGAGCTTTTAGGGCCCTTGGTGAACAAGTCAGTGCCACTAGTCAAATGGCCTATCAGAATCGTTCTGCCCTTGATACGCTTTATTATACACTATATTGCCCTCACACACATATGAACTTGAGTGACTCCCATTCTTAATCCACAGGGTTTAATATGATGTCGCCACCCTTCGCAGCTATAACAGCTTCAACTCTTCTGGGAAGGCTTTCCACAAGGTTTAGGAGTGTGTTTATGGGAATTTTTGACCGTTCTTCCAGAAGCGCATTTGTGAGGTCAGACACTGATGTTGGACGAGAAGGCCTGGCTCACAGTGTCCACTCTAATTCATCCCAAAGGTGTTCTGTCGGGTTGAGGTCAGGACTCTGTGCAGGCCAGTCAAGTTCCTCCACACCAAACTGGCTCGTCCACGTCTTTATGGATCTTGTGCTTTGTGCACTGGTGCGCAGTCATGTTGGAACAGGAAGGGGCCATCCCCAAACTGTTCCCACAAAGTTGGGAGCATGAAATTGTCCAGAATCTCTTTGTACCGCCAAACCCAGACTCGTCCTTTGGATCGCCAGACGGAGAGGCGTGATTCGTCACTCCAAAGAACACGTCTCCACTGCTCTAGAGTCCAGCAGCGGTGTGCTTTACACCATGCGCTTAGTGATGTAAGGCTTGGATGCAGCTGCTCGGCCATGGAAACCCATTCCATAAAGCTCTACACACTGTTCTTGAGCTCATCTTAAGGCCACATGAAGTTTGGAGGTCTGTAGTGATGGACTCTGCAGAAAGTTGGTGACCTCTGCCCACTATGTTCCTCAGCATCCGCCGACCCGCCCTGTCATTTTACGTGGTAACACTTGGTGGCTGAGTTGCCGTCGTTCCCAATCGCTTCCACTTTGTTATAATAGCACTGACAGTCGACTGTGGAATATTTAGTAGCAACTGGACTTGTTGTACAGGTGGCATCACGGTACCATGCTGGAATTCACTGAGCTCCTGAGAGCGACCCGTTCTTTCACTAATGTGTGTAGAAGCAGTCTGCGTGCCGAGGTGCTCGGTTTTATACACCTGTGGCCATGAAGTGATTGGAACACCTGAATGCAATGATTTGGACGGGTGAGTGAATACTTTTGGCAATATGTGATGTTCAGGTGTTCGGCGTCCACAAACATTGACGTCAGTATGGCACCTATTAATCGTTTCTCCCTAAATAATCAGCTCACCCTTCACCCCCCTGAATTTCACCTCTCCTCACCTGTGTAATTGCTGTGTACTGAGCAATTAGCTCTAATCTGGACCGGTGGGTACGAGGTGGTTTGGAGCACCCGGGTCCAATTTGGTCCGTGTTTTTCTTCTGCTCTCTCAGGACGTTTTGGGGTTTAAATATCCACACCAGGTACAACATCCTGTCAGAGTAAAGCAGAGCAGCGTGCCAGGGCAGCACCGGAGCCCCCCCATGGCTGCTGCCGTGTTCACCCTGTGTTTGCCCTCGCTGGCGTTATTACTGTGGGTGTCGTGTGAGGCATCCGAACCGGAGAGGTGCGCGTACCTGGATGGAGCGAAGCATCTGGACAACGTCGGGCTCTATCAGGACGGTGACGTGGTCATCGGGGCGGTCTTCAACGTCTTCGTCCTGCCACCCGCTCTCGATCTGAGCTTCACCCGGGAACCGTACCTGCCCCCCTGCTCAGAGTAAGTGCGTCTCCATCCACCGTGGTTTCGGCTCCTTCAGGAATAATAATAACGGTGATTTTCTCGCAGGATCTGTTCACAGGTGAACCTGAACCACACTAAATATCTGAGCCAGGGTTTCCAAAAGCATCGTAAACGTTTATTATTTCAGATCAGATGGTAGAAAGACCTTCATGCTACGATGCTTTTGGGATTCTCAGCTCTGATTGTGATTTGATTTTATGGATTTTCTGACTATTCAGGCGCTCACGTCGACAATTTTACACCATAATAGAATATAAAAGGTGATACTAAATGAACTGACCTTTCAGCCCAAATGCAGATGTGATTAAATTGTTTTATTGTGATTGAAATGTTATCAAGGGATGTTTGTGATGATTTAATAACTTCTGCAATAGTTGTTTTAATGTGATCAAGTAACTTTGAAGTTTGATCTCTTTAAGTTTGTATTTGCTATAAATTCACTCACAATGTGCTTGACAACACTTGCATTTATTTGCGTTGAGTGCTAAATATGGTCAAAATGACCAGAGGAATCTTCTCCAGTGGTCAGAGGTAACAAGAAACGTTGGGTTTACTTTTAGACCTTGGTGAGAGACCACTGTTTGTGTTCGTATTAATGTACTGGCTCTTTCAAAATGTATTCCAAGCTTTAAACAATCTATTATTACTAACAAGGAATTCATCAGACACAATCATAACAAAATGATTTTATTTGTAATGATAATAAAAAAAAACTTAAATGAATTGAACTAAAAATCTAATTAAATCTAATCAAGGTTTATTTGTCACATACAGAGTCATACACGGTACAACTGGCAGTGAAATGCTTTTGTGACTGCTCAGCCACAGTAATTACAGAAGTAAACAAAGTAGACAAAAATATATATTATACAATATATAAAATTAAGAAAGAGCTTAAATATAATTTAAAAATAAAAGTAATTTAAAGTGAACCGATTGTGTGAAAGTGTTGAACTGTGAACAGTTGTGCAAGAACTTTACATAATATTGATCTATTATTGTGCAACATGATGCAATATACAATGTGAATATCGTACACAGATACAAATTTATATACACACATAGAACTGTATACATGCATATACCTATATACACATACATACGTATATATCTATATATACTCATATAGACATGGGTAGCACTGTCCCTCACAGCAAGGACCTGGGTTCGTCTCCCCAGCCGGGCAGCCAGGGTTTTCCTCGTGTCCATGTGAATTTCCTTCCACAGTACAAAGACGTGCAATCAGATAAAATATTTATAATTCTTAAAGGAATTATAATATGAAGCTATAAAACTTATATCCAACCCATAGTTCTATAGAAATTATATCTATATAAAGTGATGAACTTGCTTTGGGATTCAACATGTTGAACTCATTGCGTTTCGCTCAGTAATGATCAGAATGTCTGTTGGCTGGTGGAAGCAAATTCACTCACAATGCGCTTGACAACTTGCGTATTTATTTGCTTTAATTAAAGTTAAGCTAAAATTAAGTCTTATATAGCAGTGTTGTTAAAAATAGTCAAAAATAAACATAAAGTAAACATTATTACTTTTAACAAGCCTTTCTCCATCATCCTATTGCTAACCCTAGAGTTGCTCTCAGGACAGAACTATGTGAGAGCTGCTCCGGCATTCTAAAACATTCCTGCCATATTAACAACTTCTCTGGAACCGACGGTCATCTCTCTGTCTTCGTCTCTGCTCAGATTTCAGGAGGGTCACGTCCAGTGGGTCCAGGCTCTCGTCTTTGCCGTGGAGGAGATCAACAGGAACGGCTCGTTGTTGCCGGGGGTGCGACTGGGTTACCGTATCATGGACAGCTGCGGGCGGTACCCGTTCAGCCTGAGAGCGGTCATGTCCATGATCAGCGGCGGGACGGACGCGTGTAAAAGCAGCCGACCGGCCAAGGTCATCATAGGAGACTCGTCTTCCACGCAGGCCATGATTCTGTCCAGAGCCCTGAGTCCACTGCACGTACCCATGGTGAGGTCCTATAAAATATGATCCTACTGGCCACTTTAATGGGAACACTGGTACTGGGGTGGGGGTTCAGGTTCTGAACAACAAGCTGGTTCTAGCTGGTGACAAGTACCAACTGGTGAGATAGAGATTAGATACTGGTCAGGCTGAAGGACCAGCTGAGACCAGTCCAAGACTATCTGTCCAGGTTGGGAAGCCAGCTAAACCAGGTCAAACCAACTCAGACCAGCCCAACAATATTTGTCCAGGCTGGAGACCAGCCAAACCAGAGCTAACCAGCTTAGACCACCTTGACCAGTTCAACACTAACTGTTCAGGCTTTAAACCAACTAAACCAGGAAAAACATAGACCAGCTAGACCAGTCCAGCACTATCTGTCCAGGCTAGAAGACGGGGTCAAACCATCTTAGACCAGCTAGACCAGTCCAACACCATCTGTTCAGGCTGGGAGACCAGCTAAACCAGGCCAAACCAGTTTAGACAGGCTTTTTCCAGTATAATTATCCAATATAATCATCAAACCACAAAGAAAATGTAAAATCACACGTTTGTGTTGGTCTCTGTTTAAATGATGAGAGAAAATTATTTATTTATTATTATTATTATTTATTTACCACAGATTAGCCACCTGGCTACGTGCGTGTGCCTCAGCAACCGACGCGAGTTCCCCAATTTTTTCCGCACCATCCCCAGTGACATGTACCAGGCTCGTACCATGGCTCAGCTGGCCAAGCGTTTCGGCTGGACCTGGGTCGGCGCCGTGGTGGCTAAAAGCGACTACGGCCTTCTCGCGGTGCAGGCTTTCCAGGAAGAGACGAGGGGTACGGGGATCTGCCTGGCGTTCGTGAGCACCATCCTCCGGGAGAGGTTAGCCAAAGACGTGGCGAGCGCCGCGTCCGCCGTCGAGAGGTCAAACGCTCGGGTGATCATGATATTCGCCCTGGACGTGGACGTGGAGGCGTTCCTCACCGAGCTCGTCCGGAGGAACGTGACGGGCCGCCAGTTCCTGGCCAGCGAAATTTGGAGTACCAGCGGCAATCTGTTAAACAACCCCAAGCTCGCGGGCATTGCTCAGGGCACACTGGGCGTGGCTATCAGGAGTGCGCGCATCCCGGGATTCGAGAAGCACCTTCAGCAGCTACATCCCTCCCGG
This sequence comes from Trichomycterus rosablanca, assembly GCF_030014385.1. Taxonomy (NCBI): domain Eukaryota; kingdom Metazoa; phylum Chordata; class Actinopteri; order Siluriformes; family Trichomycteridae; genus Trichomycterus; species Trichomycterus rosablanca. The sequence goes on from NC_085998.1 coordinate 39,235,771, forward strand.
TACCCCACAGACTCCTTCCTGCGGGTTTTGTGGAAGAAGCTGTTCGGCTGCGGTCCGGATCAGGAACCCGCGCCGGACTCTCAGGGGGGTCTGCCGGCCTGCAGGGGGACGGAGAGTCTGCAGGGGGTTCAGAGCAGTTTTACAGACGTCTCCGCCCTCAGAGCCACCTACAACGTGTACCTGGCGGTTTACGCAGCGGCGCATGCTCTTCACTCTCTGCTGGACTGCGCGGCTCCTGAAAGCTCAGATCCTGACGGGACGCCGAGCTGCTCGTCTCCAGATCTGATCTCCAGTAAACAGGTGACCTGGTTTAATCATCTAAGATGTATGTTTGTTTATTCAACTTTTTAAAGTCCAGTTTTGTATAAGAAACTTCCTCGGCCGAGGAGGGCAGCAGGTTAGTGTATACCTGGTCCATCTTTACAATGCAGTGGTGATTTCCTACAGACGGCAGCAGCACATACGGAGGGGTGCTGTACTTCTCTACCACCTGTTCCACTAATGTTTCCAGTGGACCCAGACCAGAATATAGTGGTTTATACTTTTTTTCTTTTTCTTTCAGCTCCTGGAGCAGCTTAAGCTGGTAAATTTCACCACGCCATCAGGAGAGAAGTTTTATTTTCAGGATGGTGAGATACCAGCTGCCTATGACCTGGTGAACTGGCACAGAGGTTCTGGAGGGAGCCTGAAATACGTCCCTGTCGGGCGTCTGGAGGGGTCTGAGCTCATCGTTAACCAATCCGCTATCAGCTGGCCAGGAAACTCCAACAAGGTAAATATTGTAGGTAAAATGAGTTTGGGGTCACCCATCACTGCCAGTTTGCCCATGTTGGACCTCTGAGCACGACCCTTAACCCTCAATGGATCAGGATTCAGTCATAACTGTAAAGCTGCTTTGAATTTTAATAAGGATTTTTTTGCTTTTAATTATTTTAGGCGCTCGTGTCCGTGTGCACCCCTGAATGCCCCCCGGGCACCCGTAAAGCCGTAAAGAAGGGTCTGCCAATCTGCTGCTTCGACTGCCTGCCGTGTGCCGATGGTGAATTCAGCAACGTCTCAGGTATCCAACATTTAAACCTGGTCGATTTGTAACTGGGTCCTCACTGCAGGAAGGGTCTGGGTTCTATTGCCTGGTCGAGCGGCCAGGTTCGTTGCCATGTGGGTTTCCTCCGGGTGCTCCGGTTTCCTTCCACAAGTCCAAAGACCTGCAGTCAGGAAGATTGGAGCTGCTAGAACCCATGTGCTAATTCTATTATATTTTATTAACATTAGTCAGGTTCACAATGTGCTGCACTACAATTCCCAGCATGCACTGCAACATTATGTACTGTATATGGTTGAATTTGGGGGCAGCGTGGTGGCACTTAACAGCTCATCCAAGGGTGGAAATAATAAAGTGGATTCCTCATAAGTGCTGCAGTTACTCCCTCTGCTGGCTAATCGATGGTTCTGCACAGAGACGGGGGATAACGGAGATCAGTGCGTGACTCTCCGTGCACGATACAGATCTCCGTATGAACCCGCCTGGTGCAGGGGGAAAGAAGCGGTCAGTACAGTTACGTATGACCATCCTCGGTGAGGAGTGGAGGTCTGCAGCAGTAGAGGAGATGAAATACGATCAGGGAATTGGATATGACTAAAACAGACACACTGTTATGTATTTTACAGGCTCGTTGGAATGTCACCGCTGCCCTTCTGAATTCTGGTCCAACAGTCCGAGGACTGCGTGCGTCCCCCGCGAGATTGAATTCCTCTCCTTCAACGACACCATGGGCGTGACCTTGGCGGCCGTCGCTGTGTCCGGCGCCGTCACCACGGCGGCCGTGTCGGTCGTCTTCCTTCGCCACCGACTGACCCCTATCGTCAAGGCCAACAACTCGGAGCTGAGCTTCCTGCTCCTGCTTTCGCTCAAGCTCTGCTTCCTGTGTGCGCTGGTGTTCGTGGGTCGCCCCTCGGCGTGGGCGTGCGGGGTGCAGCAGGTCGCCTTCGCCGTCAGCTTCGTCCTCTGCATCTCCTGCATTCTGGTCAAAACCATCGTGGTTCTGGTCGCGTTCCATTCGGTCCGGCCCGGATCGGCCGCCCTTCTGCAGTGGTTCGGACCGACCCAGCAGAGGGGGAGCGTCCTGTTCTTCACCTGCGTTCAGGTGATCATCTGTGTGACCTGGCTGTCCCTGAGTCCACCGCTTCCTCACCGCAGCTTCAGCGCTCAGGGTTCGAGGATCATCCTGGAGTGCATGTCCGGGTCCTTCCTGGGTTTCTCTCTGGTCCTGGGCTACATCGGCCTGCTGGCGGCCATCTGCTTCCTGCTGGCTTTCTTCGCCCGGAAGCTTCCGGACAATTTCAACGAGGCCAAATTCATCACCTTCAGCATGTTGATCTTCTGCGCCGTGTGGATCGCCTTCGTCCCGGCGTACGTCAGCTCTCCGGGGAAGTACAGCGTCGCCGTGGAGATATTCGCCATCCTGGCGTCCAGTTTCGGCCTCCTGCTGTGTATATTCGGCCCCAAGTGCTACATCATTCTACTCAGACCAGAGAAGAACACCAAAAAATTCCTCATGGGGAAAACATAGAGGACAGCCAGAAATATGTGGACACCCGTTTTAATCACTGAATAAAGGGATAATATGACAAATGAAACAGTTTACATCCAACTTGTCACAAAGTGACGTCCATGTAGATCCATGTGGATGAACTGCAGTGACCTGCACAGATTCTTGACCCCAACCCTAATAAACACCTTTGGGATGAATTGGAATGACTTCTGACGTCTGAATCTCATTAGCTCTATAATGTTGCACAGTTTTCTAACAGGGTTCGAATCCACTCGTCACCTTAAAGGAAACATCGATCGATCACTAATGAAAAGTTGGCGCCCCCTCGTGGTCAGTTCACCATTCATTTAGGTTTTATCACTAAACTTATTATAACTCAATATTTTTATCTGATGTGTTTAATGTGTTTTATATCCTTTTTTCCCCTTTAAATTACATCTATACTTAGGATAGAAATATATATGAATAAGATGAATAAGATATTTAAATGTTGTTGGTTGTGAGAGGAACGAGGGGAGCAGTTTGAAGATTCTGTGTTAAGAGCTGAATGATGGATTTACAACATTTACTGTTTTTAATTTATTAATATTTCACATGTACACGTTGATTATTATGTTTGATGTGTAATGTGTTAAAATAAATACAAAATGTTAATAAAATATAAGTTTAAATGGCCAACAGAGTCAAATTTCATATTTCAAGCAGCAACGTCGTGTCTGTATGTAACTTCATTCATTTATTTACTTAGTGTGTGTTTTACCACCACGTCATGCTGGTCAGGGTCACGGTGGGTCTGATTCATTTGGTAAAAGGCAGGAAACACCCCAGACAGGTTGCCAGTTCATCACAGATCAAACTTACACTCAAGGCAATTTATTTTATCTCCGGACTGCACGAGAAACTCCACACAGAAAGGACCTGGACCGCCCCGCCTGGGAATTGAACCCAGGACCTCTTCTTCAAACTTGCTTTTATATAAAGGAGATTAATTTATTTTTGACCCCAAACGGGCGGCACGGTGGCTCAGTGCAGCAAGAAGGTCCTGGGTTCGATTCCTAGGTGGGGCGTTCCTTTCTGTGTGGAGTTAGCATGTTCTCCCCGTGTCTGTGTGGGTTTTCCTCCAGGAGCTCCGGTTTCCTCCCACAGTCCAAAAACATGCCGTCAGGTTAATTGTAGACACTGTATTGCCCTATAGGTGAATGTGTGTGTGTGTGTGTGTGTGTGTTTGCCCTGCGATGGACTGGCGCCCTGTCTAGGGTGTTACTGTGTGCCTTGCGCCCATTGAAAAGCTGGGATAGACACCCCACCCCATCAGTGCTGATATGAACATGAACCAGACTGTGTACAGCGGGTGTTAAAAATAAAGACGTATTAAACAAATATTACATTAAAAATGATCAATACGTGTTTTTCTATCACTTTATTTAATAAAGATCATTTCAATATAAACTAAATCTGTAATATAAGGTTATTAATGTAAGAATAACTTATACACACACGTGTTATTGCTTTAAGTTTCTTAAACTTTACATTTTTAAAAATAAACCTAACATAAATAACACTATTAGATTTATTAGAAGGAGACATAAATTTTCCCCGTTATTTAGCCATGATGTTCTTTTTGGTGTTCTTCTCTGGTCTGAGTAGAATGATGTAGCACTTGGGGCCGAATATACACAGCAGAAGTCCGTAACTGGACGCCAGGATGGCGAATATCTCCACGGCGACGCTGTACTTCCCCGGAGAGCTGACGTACGCCGGGACGAAGGCGATCCACACGGCGCAGAAGATCAACATGCTGAAGGTGATGAATTTGGCCTCGTTGAAATTGTCCGGAAGCGTCCGGGCGAAGAAAGCCAGCAGGAAGCAGATGGCCGCCAGCAGGCCGATGTAGCCCAGGACCAGAGAGAAACAAACCATGGAGCCCACGCCACAGAGCAGGACCACCCGGGCCCCGAGCTCACCCCCCGCGCTCTCGGTGGGCGTCGGAGGCGCCAGGACCAGCCACAGCACGCAGATGCCCACCTGTACCAGCGTACACAGGAAGATGCCCGACCTCTGCTGGACCGGACCGAAGTAGCGCATCACGCTGGAGCCGGGCAGAGTCGCTCTGAAGGCCACCAGGACCACCACGGTCTTACTGAGCACACAGGCCAGGCACACCACGAAACTCACCCCGAACAAAGTGTGGCGCAGCATGCAGGACCACGAGGCCGGGCGCCCGATGAACGCCAGGGCGCACAGGAAGCAGAGCTTCAGGGAGAGTAAGAGGAGGAAGCTCAGCTCGGAGTTGTTGGCCCGGACCAGCGGCGTGTCCCGGTGGAGGAAGAAGGCGAGCAGGACGCCGACGGTCAGAGCGGCTCCAGAGACGGACAGCACGGAGAGGACCACGCCCATGTTATCCTGGAAGGACAGGAACTCGATGAGCATCGGGACGCACCTCGTGTGGTCGGCGTTGGACCAGAAACGCTTCGGACACTTCGTGCACTCGGTGGAGTCTAAAAATAAAAGAACCATCAGCAAGTCCAGATTTATTCAAGTTTAATAAAGCCACAATATTTAAGTTTTTCTTTTATTATTAATAAAATATATAAACATTTATAATCACATCTAATCATCTGAATACGTTTTTCTCTCTGGATGAGTTGACAGTTTGGGTTTTCTTCTCTACCTTGGCTAAAAGACCACTGTTCCATGTTTTATTGGGTGCAGTGAAAAGTAAAGTCTGTCTGTTTGTATATGGGCACAGAGAAGTCATCATCTATAGCAAATCAGTCACTAAAAACAAACTTTTGAAGGTCATGACACAAAGTCAATGATGTTGTACGACTCTCTACTTAAGCTTAGGTGCCAAATGTAGATTTTTAACCCAGGATCTTTCTTTCTTTCTTTCTTTCTTTCTTTCTTTCTTTCTTTCTTTCTTTCTTTCTTTCTTTCTTTCTTTCTTATTCTTTATGTATTTATTTTTCTTTTTACTATTTATTGATTCATTTAATCATTATTTATTTTTAATTTTTTTATTCATTATTTATTTATTTATTTTTCTTTGGAAATTTTTTCTTTCTTAATTTTTCTTTTTTATTCTTAATTTTTTATTTATTTTTTATTAATATATTTATTTTTCTTTCTTTTTTATTCTTTATTTATTTTTTCATTTTTTATTCTTTCTTTCTTTCTTTCTTTCTTTCTTTCTTTCTTTCTTTCTTTCTTTTTATTCTTTCTTTATTTATTTTTCTTTTTATTCTTTCTTTTATTATTTTTTCTTTTTTATTCGTTATTTTATTTATTTTTCTTTTGAAATGTTTTCTTTCTTTTTCTTTCTTTTTTATTCTTTATTTATTCATTTTTTTTTATTTTTTTTTTAAATTTTTAAATTTTTCTTTATTTATTTCCTTTCTTTCTTTATTTAATCATTTTCCTTTCTTTCTTAGCATTAGAATTTAACTACATATGCAGTAAAGAATAAAACAGTTGGGTGGCACGGTGGGTTTCACTGTCAGCTCACAGAAGAAAGGATCTGATTCTTGGTTTGATTGGGTCCTTTCAGTGTGGAGTTTGCATGTGTTCCCTGTGTCATGTGGGTTTCCTCCGGGTGCTCCGGTTTTCTCCCACAGTCCAAAAACATGCAGTCAGAAAAAACTAGAGATACTAGAAATTACCCTAAGTGTGAATGTGTGTGTTTTGTGATGAACTGGCAACCCGTCTGTAGTGATTCCTGCATTTTACCAAATAAATCAGACCCACTGTGACCCTGACCAGGATAAATCATCAGTAAAACAGACAGTGAATGAATGAATGAATAACGTCCTGTATCCCGGGTGGATGTTCAGTACCTGTGGTGTTGCTGATCTCTCCTAATGCGCAGGGTATACAGTCGTAACAGCAGATGGGTTTTCCTTTCTGCACGGCCTTCCTGGTGCCCGGTGGGCAGCTCTCACTGCATACGGACACGGGCACCTGAAACAAAGGGAAAGATAAACGTTTTCAAAAAATTTACTGGTCACACTGGACACAGGGCATTAACACACACGGGACAGGATGCCAGTCTGTCACAGGGCATCACATGCTCACCCATCGAATCAATCACTCACACCCAGCGGGCAATCTAGAGTCTCCAAACTCCAAAACCCCAAATACAGAGCAACATTTCACACATATCATTACATACATTTCTCTCACACAGTGTGTAGACGTGAGATCCGAACCCAGGTCTCCGGGGACGATGCTGCTCTGAGACACCTACTCCAACTCCTCTACTGTTTAACAGACAGGCTTGTAATGATGCTATCAACACTAAACAGGGGAGCAAAGGGACCTCTGTACCCGGGGGAGCCCAAAATGAAGTCCCACACACACACACACACACACACACACACACACACACACACACACACACACACACACACACCTTCATACACCAGCCCTGTTTACACAAGCGTTTGATTAATTTAATAAATTTAATTAATAAATACAAACATATTACAAGTGCAGATGCTATTTACTTGAATAAAGTGTCAAAAGTATGTGGACACCCTTCCAAATGACTAAGTTTAGGTTTTACCACCACATCCAACACATGCGAACAGATGTACCAGCATCCTCACCTTGTCCCCCAGTCCTCCTCCCCAGAACACCTTTGTGAGGTCTAGCTGAAAGTCCTGTTCTGGTCCTTTTGCTACGTCAAACTGACCTACTTTGACGAACTCCACCTTCCCTTCGGCGCCCACGTGCCAGTTTATAATGTCGTACGAAGCGGACGGATCCCCGTTCTCATCGAAGAAGACCTTCTCACCCACGGGCGTGGTGAACTCCACCGTCTTCAGGTAGTGCAAGAGCTAAAATAAATAAATACATAAATAAATAAATAAAACACAACGTGACGCACCATTGCACCAAAAAATTAAATAATATAATATATTTCACACTGTCCACAGTCAAGTGAGCTTTAATTACCATGAGCACAGAGGCTGCTGTACAGGAAATGCCGAATATTAAGGTGCCAATTTGTGCTGCATCTTCCATTATTTTCTCATAACACAGTAACTGTTAGGCTTCCCTTCCTGACCCTGAAAGGAGCCCACTCTTCCATGTACATCCTGTTCATATTGGCCACTAAATTAATAATCAAAGCTGCTGTGTGTATATTTTTTAGCCAGGATATTTTAAAAAAGATGGTGTAGCGTTCTAGCCCACAACCACTGAGATCCGGGTTCGAATCTCGGCTTTGCTTTGTGGTTGTGAGGTTGGAGGTAAAGAACTCACGACCCTGACCAGGATCAAGCAGCGTTTAAGTCACAGAAACCAAAAAATAAAAGATCAAGATCCCTCGGGTTCTTTATACATTTCACTTAATATTATTATTATTTTACCTGTTTGGGTTTTATTGGTTTGATCTCTGGACACTCTCCGTTCTCAAACGGTCCTTTCCCGGGTTCACAATCCATCATGTCCTGTATAGCATTCGCAACAGCGTAAACCGCCTTGTACACGTTATAACTAATGTCAAAGTAGGTCTGACCAGGTTCCTCCACCTTCTCCAGCCCAGTACACTGTGGTTTTAGAGGTTTTGATTCTGTTTGCTCCCCGAATCTGCACCCAAAAAAATCCTCCCAGAGATTTCTCACTAACGAGTCGTTTAGATGTATCTCCAGGCTCAGCTGTGTCATATAGGAGCCCAGTCCCTGGATATCCACCCGTCCTATGGCAAAACCAAGGGTGCCCGCCAGGGAGGTACCACTAAATGAGGTATAGTGGGTGGAGGTGCTCCAGGCTTCAGTAGCTATCCACTGCCTGCCAGTGGCGTTCATTTTTATCGCCTCCCTCAGCAAGGCTTCCACGTCCAGACTGATTGCGATCATCACCACGACCTGAGCCCTGGACGTCTGGATTCTCTCCACGATACGCCGAATCCGGCTCGGCGCGTGAGATTTGGGGATGACCTCGAAGTAGTCCACGCACACGGCCGAACCCTGCAGTTCCTTCAGCAGGTGCTGGACGCCACTTTTTCCGTACACATCATCTCCGGAGACGACCCCGATCCAGGTCCAGCTCATGAGGTGCAGCAGACGGGCGATGGCTTTGGCTTGGAAGGCGTCGCTGGGGACGGTGCGCAGGAAGGTCGGGTACCTGGTGCGGTCGCTGAGGCACGCGCAGGATGCGAAGTAGCTGATCTGGAGACAAAAGAACATGAGTAAACAACCTTACCATTAAAGGTAAATGGGTAATCACAGTATGGTATAATTTGCCACCTACCATGGGAATATTAAAAACACCCAGTGTATCAGCCACCACCATGGAGGCAGAGGAGCGGGCATCACCGATAATGACCGGGACCTTCGGAGCCTTGGTGCACCGTTCCCCGGACACGTTCTCATCTTGTCCTGTCACCATGGCCAGCGCGGCGCTCAGGGTGGTCGCCTCTGCCAGGCAGGTATCTGCAGCCAGGTATCCCAGCGTGAGGTTGGGCAGCAGGACCGGGTCCGCGTTGATTTCCTTCACAGCAAAGATCATAGTCTGGAGCCAGCGGTACGACCGCAATCCAAAACTAGGAGGTTTGAGAAGGTTGGTTAGAATTTCATATTATATAAACAAATAAAGATAGAGACAAATACAGACAAAGCTCACCTCTGACAGCGGCCGCCGTCGACCCTGCGCGTGAACGCGTGGTCGGGTTCAGGAGCCGAGACGTAAACCGGAAACAGACCCCCGATAATCACGTCGCCTTCCTTATACAAGCTTCCAGAGACCGGCCTCGTCTGCAGGGTGCAAGAGAGTCCCGCAGAGCGCACCCAGACCGGCCCGGAGAGGAGCCCCAGCACCCACAGCCAGACACCCACAGCCATCACCGGAGCAGAGATAACAGACCGAGTGTGAACCGGAGAGGAACGTGGACGCTCACATGTCCTCCGCAGAATGGCTGAATGAGCGGAGCAGATCCTGTTTAGTAGAGCTAAATTTGCCCAGAGCGAAACATTCGGGGGTAATTGTAGGAAGTCCTGGTGGAGCTGGAGCAATTTTATGGCCCCCAAAAAAACAACTTGATGATGCCTGGTTATCAGTGGATGATGTTCTTCTATTTGTCATTTAATGGGAGGATTGTTGGATCTTAACCAACCGGGAATAACGGGGTAATTAAACCAAACAACCATGGTAATTGAGAGTTAATGACTTTGTTTTCTTTGTTTTAAATGATGAAGACTTCAATACTGCAAATTCCCAGACTAGAGTCCCACATTAAAACTGTAATTGGCATTGTACATATTGTGGCGCCGGCGAGCAGGAAGGATAGCGTCAGGGCCGCAAGTTAGCTGCCTTTGGCAGTTCATTCAGTGGTTTAGGGACAGACACCCATTCATACACACATACATTCATACAACAGACAAACATATAAGCTACTTACCCAACCCTCACCGCAGCCACCCCACTCCCAACAACGGGATACACGGCCACGGTGAGCTTAGACACCACTGCCGCAAGGCTTTCTGGGTAAAGCCTGTGCCGACGCTACACTGCCCCCTCCCTAATGGTCAACCGTCCCGGTGACCCACTCACCAGCGTCCACTGGGTGGCTCCATGTCCGGACCGCACCCCATTACACTGCCGAGCCGCTCTTTCACCCACTGCTGGACCGGGCACCCTGCTCCTACAGCCACCTGGGCTAGCGCACTCAGACAGACCGGGCATATTGGCCCACCGAACCACCAGAGCCACCCAGATGCCACAATCCCACTTCTGACACCAATGTGGCGCCGGCGAGCAGGAAGGATAGCGTCAGGGCCGCAAGTTAGCTGCCTTTGGCAGTTCATTCAGTGGTTTAGGGACAGACACCCATTCATACACACATACATTCATACAACAGACAAACATTTAAGCTACTTACCCAACCCTCACCGCAGCCACCCCACTCCCAACAACGGGATACACGGCCACGGTGAGCTTAGACACCACTGCCGCAAGGCTTTCTGGGTAAAGCCTGTGCCAACGCTACACTATATTACTTTCAGGTAGATTTACAAACAGCCGTGCTTTAATGAAATGCGTCTTGAATAAAGCGGACCACTCAGATTAATTTAATCGCCTACAAACTTATTTAAACAGAATTAATATAATATAATTTAATCAGAAATGATCTCTGTTGTGCACTTTTGGCTGCTGCTGCTTATTAAAGGTCACTTAAGGTCACATCACGAATCCGCACTCGAATAAAACAAGCCACTCCGCAGACATTTGTGTGGCGCCACTACATTTCTCTTATTCACTTGTGGAAAACGTAACATTAAAAACAGATTTAATTACGTCTTGGTAGGACGAGCGTACGTGGGTATATTTATTTTTTATTAGTGTGTATCAAAAGAGCAAAGTGAAAAACACGAGGGTTTGGTGCTAATTGCTCCTGACGGGGTGGATACGGGGTGGATACGAAGCACCAGCAGCTCTTTCGGAACACTCGTCCTGCTTCTCCAGGGACTTTCTCACCGTCTCCAGCACCTGCTGCTCATCACATCAGGGAGAACGAGCCCGACGATAACAATAATAAACTGTAATGTGACGTGTTTGTACATGTTTGTGGTGGCGGTTTGAGCGATTATGAATCCACCGGTGTGTTGAACGTTTACCGAGGGATTCGGGTCTGATCTGAGAGAGAATTACTGAAATGCATGGTGACAGTTTCCTTCCTAAGTGATTTGACCTTTTTTTGGTAGTAAACTGTAGGCCATGATGCACTATGGAGGCCGATGGTGGGCACTTTTGGTGGCTTTTGTGCCCAGTAACCCCAGCATGACCAAATCAGTTTAAAATCCTAATAAATCAATAAATTGTGTCAGTTATAAATGTTGGTACACATCATACACACTTTAATGCTACTGGGATATGAAACTGGTTCTCCTGTGTTTATATTTACTTTATTTTAGGGCTTTGTTGTTTTATTTTGCAAACAATATAGTCAAGGATTCATTTGCATAGTAAATGTTGTGCTACAGATTGTGGTTTGTGAGCTTATAGAAAAACAAATGTAGTCATTAGCGTGTAAAACATGTAGACGATGTACAGAGTAAACCACAATGCAAACTGAAAGATAGTTTATATGTAGTTTATAAGATTATATGTAGTAGTATACACGTAGTCTTAAATGTACATGTTCAGGATTATTTAAAAGCTTTCCAGATGAGCTTAAAGGTGCAGCGGTCAGTTTCGCAGGTTGGGAAACGATATCAGCGTTTATTTTGGATCCACCAGCCACCAGTGCAATGTCATGCACCACTAAAATATGCTTTACATAGGTTACATCAACCATGTTGCCAAAAACATGTGGACACCCCTTATATTTACTACACCGCCACACCAGGACATAAAGGACACAAAGAAGTGAGATCTGTAATAACTATGGCTGTCGAAGTTAACGCGATAATAACGCATTAACGCGATCTCAGTTTAACGCGATTAAAAAAAAAGTGCCGTTAACGCAAATTCTATACAGGAAAAATGTACCTATACAGGCAGTGAGTGCCATGTAGAATTACATCACGAAGACCCGCATTGTTATGTTTTGTACTTAACCACGAAATACAAATGACACTAGTTATAGAGAACTATAGAGAACGAGTTTGTCTTTATTGCTTAATCCACAACTTGGAGCGTCACACTTAAACATAACACGCCGTTACCCGCTGGTCACCTGATACACATATCAGCTCAGTGACGTACAGTGGTAACGTGATACGCAGATCACGTAAATGACATATATCACACGCATGATAATAATAAGCTTTTTTCTCTCTTAATTTTCCCTGACAAGTGAAAAACCAAAATATAGCAACCTTAACATTAAGAGGAAGAATTTCAAAGATATTCCTTTGCAATACTTTATCATTTCAAGAATATGATACAGACTGACCAACACTATTAAGCCAAATCAGCATTGAAAATTGACTTTACTTTTAATAGCCTTCTACAATGCTGGTGCTTCTTAAAACTGAATATTTTCTTTTAAACAGAAGTGTTATTTAAATGCTATTAAATAGTTTTCCAACAAAATCCGCCCAATTTGGCGGATAACCGCCCAATCTGGCAACACTGGAACGCGTTGTTATTATTATCGCGTTAATTTCGACAGCCCTAATAAAAACGTATTCTGATATCCAGTTAGCAGCGTAGGGTTTATATAGCAGCAGGTAGAATAAGGTGCAAAAACAATCCAATATTGTGCAAAGATGCAAGTAATATAGTCACTAGCATGAGTTGTCAGAACCCAGGGAACAAGACTGTGTTGATTGTGAATGAGTTTTTGTGTATGTTAGTGTATGTACACCGATCAGCCATAACATTAAAACCACCTCCTTTTTTTAACAAAAAAATTGCGATTAATCGCGATTAACTATATGAAATTCTGAGATTAATCGCGATTGAATTTTTTAATCGTTTGACAGCCCTAGTAATAACAGGGTTTGAGTAGGGTGTGGAGAACCTTCTGTGAACCCTCCTGCATAGGACCAAGGTCTAAGATTGTTGAAAATCTTTGGCATGAATTGGAATGTGGAATTGGACCCAGGCCTTCTCGTACTTCGTGGTAGACTCTATATTGATGCTCATGGTTTTGGAATGGCATGGCTAAGAACTTGGCAATAAAGCCATGTGACTACAGAACATCTAAAAAGCTAAATCAGTTAAAAGCTCATTTTCCCATCATCTGTTTTTTGGTGTTCTTCTCAGGTTTTAGGATGATTATGTAACATTTAGGAAGGAAAATACAGAACAGCAAACCAAAACTTGAGGCCAGAATAGCAAAACTCAGCAACCGGCGCGAGTTCCCCACTGTTTTCCGCACCATCCCCAGTGACATGTACCAGGCTCGTACCATGGCCCAGCTGGCCAAGCGTTTCGGATGGACCTGGGTCGGCGCCGTGGTGGCTAAAAGCGACTACAGCCTTCTCGCGGTGCAGGCTTTCCAGGAAGAGACGAGGGGTACGGGGATCTGCCTGGCGTTCGTGAGCACCATCCCTCCGGGAGAGGTTAGCCAAAGACGTGGCGAGCGCCGTGTCCGCCGTGGAGAGGTCAAACGCTCGGGTGATCATGATATTCGCCCTGGACGTGGACGTGGAAAACAACACCAAAAAATTCCTCATGGGGAAAACATAGAGGACAGCCATAAATATGTGGACACCCATTCTAATTACCGAATAAAATAAATAATATGACAAATGAAACAGTTTACATCCAACTTTTCTGTTTTACCTCAAAGTGACACAATGTGGATCCATGTGGATGGACTCCAGTGTCCTGCACAGATTCTTGACCGCAACCCTAATAAACATGTTTGGGATGAATTGGAATGACTTCTGACGTCTGAATCTCATTAGCACTATAATGCTGCACATTTTTCTAACAGGGTTCGAATCCACTCGTCACCTTAAAGGAAACATCGAGCTAGAAATTCTAACGATCACAAATGAAAAGTTGGCGCCCCCTCGTGGTCAGTTCACCATTCATTTAGGTTTTATCACTGAACTTATTATAACTCAATATTTTTATCTGATGTGTTTAATGTGTTTTAAATCCTTTTTTTTTTTTAATTACATCAATACTTAAGACAGAAATAAAGATGAATAGGATGATAGAATAGAACCCTAGATTCTGTGTTAAGAGCTGAATGATGGATTTACAACATTTACTGTTTTTAATGTATTAATATTTCACATGTACATATTTTTTATTACGTTCGGTGTGTAATGTGTTAAAATAAATAAAAATTGTTAATAAAATGTAAGTTTAAATGGCCAACAGAGTCAAAATTCATATTTAAAGCAGTAACGCCGTGTCTGTATGTAACTTCATTCATTTATTTATTCAGTGTGTTTTTTTTTTTTTACCCCTTTTTCTCCCCTTTTTAGCGCATCCAATTGTTCAATTAGCATCGTGCTTCCTCTCTGTCTATGCCGAACCCTGCCCTGACGGAGGTGATCGAAGCTAACCCGTATCCCCTCCGAAACACGAGCAGCAGCCAGATGCATCTTTGCCACCCACACATTGACGAGTTTGGCGCCACCTAGCGTTGCATGCGGAGAGACACACCCTAAGTGCACCCCCTCCCATCTCTGTGTAAGCGCCTCCAATCGGCCGGCAGAGAACGCAACCGCATTCTGACAGAGAGAGACCCACATCCGGTTCTTTGTCCCACCCCCCACATGAGCAACCGGCCAATCGTTGCTCATATAGCCACTCAGCTTTGAACCGGTAAAGCAAGGCTGGATTCGATACGACGCTTCTCAGAATCCAGCCCTGGTTGCAGGCGCGTTTCTTTTTACCGCTGCGCCACCTGGTCAGGGTCACGGTGGGTCTGATTAATTAGGTAAAAGACAGGAAACAACCCGGACAGGTCGCCAGTTCATCACAGATCAAACTTACACTCAGGGCAATTTATAGTATCTCCAGTTAAGTGGACTGTACATCTTTGGGCTGTGGGAGGAAACCCACACAGACACGGGGAGAACATGCAAAGTCCACACAGAAAGGGTCCTGACCGTCTGACTGGGGAATCGAACCCAGACTCTTTTTGCTGTGGGTAGCACTGTCACCTCACAGCAGGAAGGTCCTGGATTCGATCCCCAGGGGCGGTCTGGGTCCTTTCTGTGTGGAGTTTGCATGTTCTCCCCGTGTCTGCGTGGGTTATCTCAGGGAGCTTCGTTTTCCTCCCACAGTCCATAGACGTGCAAGTGAGGTGAACTGAAGACACTAAATTGCCCTATAGGTTAATGGGTGTGTGTGTGTGTGTTTGCCCTGTGATGGACTGGCACCCCGTCCAGGGTATTACTGTGTGCCTTGCACCCATTGAAAAGCTGGGATAGACACCAGCATGCCCCCCAAAACACATTTTCCAGCTTGTGTGAGAATTATATGAGAAATATGAACAGCGATGGTTCTAAAACCAGTAAAAACCAGAACTCAGTAAACATCAGTGCTGATATGAACATGAACCAGACTGTGTGAGTACAGCAGGTGTTAAAAATAAAGACGTATTAAACAAATATTACATTAAAAATGATCAATACGTGTTTTTCTATCACTTTATTTAATAAAGATCATTTCAATATAAACTAAATCTGTAATATAAGGTTATTAATGTAAGAATAACTTATACACACACGTGTTATTGCTTTAAGTTTCTTAAACTTTACATTTTTAAAAATAAACCTAACATAAATGACACTATTAGATTTTTTATGCATTTTCCTTCCAATTTAGTCGTATCCAATTACCTGATCGGATTTGGCTTCCTTACTGATCCAGAGCTGTTGCAGTACCAATCGCTTCTTTTTACCTGGTGATCCGTATCGCGCACACACTGATCTTCATTATCCCCCGTCTCTGTGCAGCACCATCGATCAGCCAGCAGAGGGAGTAACTCCAGCAGTAATGATGAATCTGTATGGAATTCCCACCCCATCGTCCCCATAGGTGCCCGAATTTGAAATTAGGAGTTTGACATGTTGGCTCTGGTCTGCTAGTATGTTTTATTGCTGCACTATATAATTTTTAATTATAGGTACATGATTAATAATGTTAATTGACATTAATATTGAGTTTAAATAACGCACAGACCAACAGAACTAAAGTTATTTAGCCATCATGTTCTTTTTGGTGTTCTTCTCTGGTCTGAGTAGAATGATGTAGCACTTGGGGCCGAATATACACAGCAGAAGTCCGTAACTGGACGCCAGGATGGCGAATATCTCCACGGCGACGCTGTACTTCCCCGGAGAGCTGACGTACGCCGGGACGAAGGCGATCCACACGGCGCAGAAGATCAACATGCTGAAGGTGATGAATTTGGCCTCGTTAAAATTGTCCGGAAGCTTCCGGGCGAAGAAAGCCAGCAGGAAGCAGATGGCCGCCAGCAGGCCGATGTAGCCCAGGACCAGAGAGAAACAAACCATGGAGCCCACGCCGCAGAGCAGGACCACCCGGGCCCCGAGCTCACCCCCCGCGCTCTCGGTGGGCGTCGGAGGCGCCAGGACCAGCCACAGCACGCAGATGCCCACCTGTACCAGCGTACACAGGAAGATGCCCAACCTCTGCTGGACCGGACCGAAGTAGCGCATCACGCTGGAGCCGGGCAGAGTCGCTCTGAAGGCCACCAGGACCACCACGGTCTTACTGAGCACACAGGCCAGGCACACCACGAAACTCACCCCGAACAAAGTGTGGCGCAGCATGCAGGACCACGAGGCCGGGCGCCCGATGAACGCCAGGGCGCACAGGAAGCAGAGCTTCAGGGAGAGTAAGAGGAGGAAGCTCAGCTCGGAGTTGTTGGCCCGGACCAGCGGCGTGTCCCGGTGGAGGAAGAAGGCGAGCAGGACGCCGGCGGTCAGAGCGGCTCCAGAGACGGACAGCACGGAGAGGACCACGCCCATGTTATCCTGGAAGGACAGGAACTCGATGAGCATCGGGACGCACCTTGTGTGGTCGGCGTTGGACCAGAAACGCTTCGGACACTTCGTGCACTCGGTGGAGTCTAAAAATAAAAGAACCATCAGCAAGTCCAGATTTATTCAAGTTTAATAAAGCCACAATATTTAAGTTTTTCTTTTATTATTAATAAAATATATAAACATTTAAAATCACATCTAATCATCTGAAGGCGTTTTTCTCTCTGGATGAGTTGACAGTTTGGATTTTCTTCTCTACCTTGGCTAAAAGACCACTGTTCAATGTTTTATTGGGTGCAGTGAAAAGTAAAGTCTGTCTGTTTGTATATGGGCACAGAGAAATCATCTATAACCGATCAGTCACTAAAACAAAACTATAGAAGGTCAGGACACAAAGGTAATGACGTTTTACATCTTTTTAAGTTCAACTAAGTTGCTAAATGTAGATTCTTTCTTTCTTTCTTTCTTTCTTTCTTTCTTTCTTTCTTTCTTTCTTTCTTTCTTTCTTTCTTTCTTTCTTTCTTTCTTTCTTTCTTTCTTTCTTTCTTTCTTTCTTTCTTTCTTTCTTTCTTTCTTTCTTTCTTTCTTTCTTTCTTTCTTTCTTTCTTTCTTTCTTGTTTCAAGCCATTTACAAAAATGATTGAAGTCTCAAGTCACTCGCGCCCCCTACAGGTGACTTAGCATTACAATTTATGCAGATATGCAATAAAGAATAAAATATTAAGCTGGCACGGTGGGTAGCACTGTTGGCTTAAAGCAAGAGGGATCTGGTTCTTGGTTCGATTCCCTGGCTTGTTCTCTCTGTGTCTGTGTGGGTTTCCTCCGGGTACTCCGGTTTCCTACCACAGTCCAAAGACCTGCAGGATAACTAGAGATACTAAAAATTGCCCTGAGAGTGAATGTGTGTGTTTTGTGATGGACTGGCAACCCGTCCTGAGTGTTTTGTGCATTTTGCCAAATTCATTGGACTCACTGTGACCCTGACCAGGATAAATCATCAGCAAAACAGACAGTAAATGAATGAATGAATAACGTCCTGTATCCGGGTGGATGTTCAGTACCTGTGGTGTTGCTGATCTCTCCTAATGCGCAGGGTATACAGTCGTAACAGCAGATGGGTTTTCCTTTCTGCACGGCCTTCCTGGTGCCCGGCGGGCAGCTCTCACTGCATACGGACACGGGCACCTGAAACAAAGGGAAAGATAAACGTTTTCAAAAAATTTACTGGTCACACTGGACACAGGGCATTAACACACACGGGACAGGATGCCAGTCTGTCACAGGGCATCACATGCTCACCCATCGAATCAATCACTCACACCCAGCGGGCAATCTAGAGTCTCCAAACTCCAAAACCCCAAATACAGAGCAACATTTCACACATATCATTACATACATTTCTCTCACACACAGTGTGTAGACGTGAGATCCGAACCCAGGTCTCCGGGGACGGTGCTGCTCCGAGGCACCTACTCCAACTCCTCTACTGTTTAACAGACAGGCTTGTAATGATGCTATCAACACTAAACAGGGGAGCAAAGGGACCTCTGTACCCGGGGGAGCCCAAAATGAAGTCCCACACACACACACACACACACACACACACACACACACACACACACACACACACACACACACACACACCTTCATACACCAGCACTGTTTACACAAGGGTGTGATTGAATGAAAAACACTCAATTAATAAACACAAACATAAAACAAGTGCAGCTGCTTTTTACTTGGATGGAGTGTCAAAAATATGTGGACACCCTTCCAAATTACTGACTGTAGGTTTTACCACCACACCCCAATTTCACCCCCTTGCCACTTGGAGACTCTATCATGAACATATACAGCACTGGTAAACATGGTGTCACTTTTTTTTTTAGATTAGAATGCTACTTTTCAGCAATAATTCTAATAACTTATCAATCTTTTGTATTTGTATTTGTTTTTGACTTTTATTATTGATAATGTATATATTGTTGTGCCTTGCTATCCCTTTGCTGCTGTAACACTGTGGGACTAATAAAGGATTATCTTATTTATAACCTTAAAAACAGAAAAAATACAATCTGATAAATTACAGTATTTATATTTTACATACGTAATATTACGAGGCTGTATTTGTTTCTATATTGAGAGTTTTTCACCTCAAATAATCAAGCAAAATAAAATCATGCAGTAAATCACAGCACTGAAGTACAAAGTAAATAAAAAAGAAGCTTACAGCTTAGCTGAGGTTCTTCAAAATAAGACCCGATTTTAATCTGTGTGTGTTTTATTAGAAATATAAAGAAACTAAAATGAAGACGTTGGTTCAGGCTTTGAAATGGAACCATCACCACACAAGTTTATATTACTGTAGCTGGAACAGCGGGCGGGACTTTTCATAAAGTTACTGATAGCAAAGCCTGTCTATTTAGATAAATTATAATAATTATAATAAATAATTATAATAATTATAATAAATCGTCTTTTAAGGATTATTATTGATCTCGGTCTTCTGAAAATCTAAAACTGGAAACAGCATGACGTTCTTTCTAGCGCCAGCAGAGGGCGAAAAAGAGGCGCAATTAATTTAACCCTTCACACTCGAACACGAGTTAAATCGGCATTGTTTAGATTGTGTTTGTTTAAATGTTGATTCTCGAATTATAGTAAATAAAATATAACTAATTACATTGTGTATATTATTATTTTTTAAATATCTAGAGGGCCCAGACAGTTTACATTTACATTTTTTGCATTTGGCAGACCCCAAAGTGACTTACAGTACTGTGACAGTATACAATCTAAGCAATTGAGAGTTAAGGGCCTTGCTCAAGGGCCCAACAGTGGCAACTTGGCAGTGGTGAGGCTTGAACTGGCAACCTTCTGATTACTGGACCAGTACCTTAACCACTAGGCTACAGCTGCCCTGTATTTATTTATTTATTTATGTGTTGTCCCAACCATTTTCTCTTTACTGTGTCTGTATGTGCATTTCAGTCCAAGCTCCAGTTCCAGCATCCTTACCTTGTCCCCCAGTCCTCCTCCCCAGAACACCTTTGTGAGGTCTAGCTGAAAGTCCTGTTCTGGTCCTTCTGCTACGTCAAACTGACCTACTTTGACGAACTCCACCTTCCCTTCGGCGCCCACTTGCCAGTTTATAATGTCGTACGAAGCGGACGGATCCCCGTTCTCATCGAAGAAGACCTTCTCACCCACGGGCGTGGTGAACTCCACCGCCTTCAGGTAGTGCAAGAGCTAAAATAAATAATACATAAATAAATAAATAAAACACCATTCCACCAAATAATTAAATAATATATTTCACACTGTCCACAGTCAAGTGAGCTTTAATTACCATGAGCACAGAGGCTGCTGTACAGGAAATGCCGAATATTAAGGTGCCAATTTGTGCTGCATCTTCCATTATTTTCTCATAACACAGTAAGTTAGGCTTCCCTTCCTGACCCTGTACGGAGCCCACTCTTCCATGTATTTTTAATGCATGCAGTTGATATAATCCTGTTCATATTGGCCACTGAATTAATAATCAAAGTTGCTGTGTGTATATTTTTGAGCCAGGATATTTTAAAAAAAGGTGGTGTAGCGTTCTAGCCCACAACCACTGAGATCCGGGTTCGAATCTCGGCTTTGCTTTGTGGTTGGGAGGTTGGAGGTGAAGAACTCACGACCCTGACCAGGATCAAGCAGCGTTTAAGTCACAGAAACAAAAAATAAAATAAAAGATCAAGATCCCTCGGGTTCTTTATACATTTCTCTTAATATTATTATTATTTTACCTGTTTGGGTTTTATTGGTTTGATCTCAGGACACTCGCCGCTCTCAAACGGTCCTTTCCCGGGTTCACAGTCCATCATGTCCTGTATAGCATTCGCAACAGCGTAAACCGCCTTGTACACGCTATAACTAATGTCAAAGTAGGTCTGACCAGGTTCCTCCACCTTCTCCAGCCCAGTACACTGTGGTTTTAGAGGTTTTGATTCTGTTTGCTCCCCGAATCTGCACCCAAAAAAATCCTCCCAGAGATTTCTCACTAACGAGTCGTTTAGATGTATCTCCAGGCTCAGCTGTGTCATGTAGGAGCCCAGTCCATGGATATCCACCTGTCTCAGGGCGAAACCAAGGGTGCCCGCCAGGGAGGTTCCACTAAATGAGGTATAGTGGGTGGAGGTGCTCCAGGCTTCAGTAGCTATCCACTGCCTGCCGGTGGCGTTCATTTTTATCGCCTCCCTCAGCAAGGCTTCCACGTCTTGACTGATCGCGATCATCACCACGACCTGAGCCCTGGACGTCTGGATTCTCTCCACGATACGCCGAATCCGGCTCGGCGCGTGAGATTTGGGGATGACCTCGAAGTAGTCCACGCACACGGCCGAACCCTGCAGTTCCTTCAGCAGGTGCTGGACGCCACTTTGTCCGGACACGTCGTCACTGGAGACGACCCCGACCCAGGTCCAGCCCATGACGTGTAGCAGACGGGCGATGGCTTTTGCTCGGAAGGCGTTGCTGGGAATGGTGCGCAGGAAGGTCGGGTACCTGGTGCGGTCGCTGAGGCACGCGCAGGATGCGAAGTAGCTGATCTGGAGACAAAAGAACGTGAGTAAACAACCTTACCATTAAAGGTAAATGGGTAATCATGGTATGGTATAATTTGCCACCTACAATGGGAATATCAAAAACACCCAGTGTATCAGCCACCACCATGGAGCCAGACGAGCGGGCATCACCGATAATGACCGGGACCTTCGGAGCCTTGGTGCACCGTTCCCCGGATACGTTCTCATCTTGTCCTGTCACCATGGCCAGCGCGGCGCTCAGGGTGTTCGCCTCTGCCAGGCAGGTATCTGCAACCAGGTATCCCAGCGTGAGGTTGGGCAGCAGGACCGGGTCCGCGTTGATTTCCTTCACAGCAAAGATCATAGTCTGGAGCCAGCGGTATGACCAGAGTTCAAAACTAGGAGGTTTGAGAAGGTTGGTTAGAGTTTCATATTCTATAAACAAATAAAGATAGAGACAAATACAGGCAAAGCTCACCTCTGACAGCGGCCGCCGTCGACCCTGCGCGTAAAAGCGTGGTCGGGTTCAGGAGCCGAGACGTAAACCGGAAACAGACCCCCGATAATCACGTCGCCTTCCTTATACAAGCTTCCAGAGACCGGCCTCGTCTGCAGGGTGCAAGAGAGTCCCACAGAGCGCACCCAGACCGGCCCGGAGAGGAGCCCCAGCGCCCACAGCCAGACACCCACAGCCATCACCGGAGCAGAGATAACAGACCGAGTGTGAACCGGAGAGGAACGTGGAGGCTCACATTTCCTCCGCAGAATGGCTGAATGAGCGGAGCAGATCCTGTTTAGTAGAGCTAAATTTGCCCAGAGCGAAACATTGGGGGGTAATTGTAGGAAGTCCTGGTGGAGCTGGAGCAATTTTATGGCCCCCAAAAAAACAACTGATGAGCAAATTGTTTTCTTTATGTGTTTTTGTTATACAGGAACATCTGCACATCACAACACATTACCTAAAATAACACTTTATAATACCTGGTTATCAGTGGATGATGTTCTTCTATTTTCCATTAATGGGAGGATTGTTGGATCTTAACCAACCGGGAATAACGGGGTAATTAAACCAAACAACCACCGTAATTTAGAGTTAATGACTTTGTTTTCTGAAGGATCTGAGAGCGGCTCTTATCACTCTTACAAACATAATAAAAGAACAAGCTGAATATCTCAATCCAAAACCATTAATATAGACCTACACCGACCAGCCATAACATTAAAACCACCTCCTTGTTTCTACACTCGCTGTCCATTTTATCAGCTCCACTTACCATATAGAAGCACTTTATAGTTCTACAATTACTGACTGTAGTCCATCTGTTTCTTTACATGCTTTGTTACCCCCCTTCACCCTGTTCTTCAATGGTCAGGACCCCCACAGAGCAGGTATTATTTAGGTGGTGGATCATTCTCAGCACTGCAGTGACACTGACATGGTGGTGGTGTGTTAGTGTGTGTTGTGCTGGAGTTTTTAAACACCTTACTGTCTCTGCTGGACTGAGAATCGTCCACCAACCAAAAATATCCAGCCAACAGCGCCCCGTGGGCAGCGTCCTGTGACCACTGATGAAGGTCTAGAAGATGAGCGACTCAAACAGCAGCAATAGATGAGCGATCGTCTCTGACTTTACATCTACAAGGTGGACCGACTAGGTAGGAGTGTCTAATAGAGTGGACACGGTATTTAAAAACTCCAGTGTGCTGCTGTGTCTGATCCACTCATACCAGCACAACACACACTAACACACCACCACCATGTCAGTGTCACTGCAGTGACCACACAAGCCTGATCTGGGCTGCGGTGAGTCCTGTGCCAGAGGGAAACACTGGGCTCAAGGCTGAAATACAGTCTTGCTGGGACAACATAGACTTACACACACGTAAAGACTAAGAATCCAATACACAACATTTACAGTTAAAATAAGATATATGCTTTGCTATATAATGCTTTGCTTACTGACTTGTTTATTTATTTAAATGATTGTTTATTTTATTTATTTTTTAAAGTGTGTGTTTTAGATTTTGTCTCCACTAGAGGGGGCTGTAGATTACAGCGTTAATTCAGTATTATCATGAAGTCTTTTGCCCTGTAGGCCTTCAGTGTCAATAATTAAATACCACATTGTTATCTAGGATAAATAAAGAACAATCAATATAATGCCTATTTAAGTTAAAATATACAGTGAGGAAAATAAGTATTTGATACACTGCCGATTTTGCAAGTTTTCCCACCTACAAAGAATGGAGAGGGCTGTAATTTTTATCGTAGGGACACTTCAACGGTGAAAGACAGAATCTAAAAAAAAAAATCCAGATAATCACATTGTATGATTTCTAAATAATTTATTTGCATTTTATTGCATAGAATAAGTATTTGATACAATGGAAAAACAGAACTTAATATTTGGTACAGAAACCTTTGAGACTGTGGTCCCAGCTCTCTTCAGGTCATTGACCAGGTCCTCCCGTGTGGTTCTGGGCTGATTCTTGACCTTTCTCAGGATCATCCTTACCCCACGAGGTGAGATCTTGCATGGAGCAGCAGACCGAGGAAGATTGGCAGTCATCTTGTGTTTCTTCCATTTTCTAATAATTGCGCCAACAGATTGTTCTCACCAAGCGGCTTGCTATTGTCCTGTAGCCCATCCCAGCCTTGTGCAGGTCTACAATTTTGTCCCTGGTGTCCTTAGACAGCTCTTTGGTCTTGGTGAAAAGTTGTAGTGTGATTGATTGAGTATGAGGACAGGTGTCTTTTATACAGGTTACGAGTTCAAACTGGTGCAATAAATACAGGTAATGAGTGCAGAATAGGAGGGTTTCTTAAAGAAAAACTATCAGGTCTGTGAGAGCCAGAATTCTTGCTGGTTGGTAGGTGATCAAATACTTATTTCATGCAATAAAATGCAAATTAATTATTTAAAAATCATTCAATGTGATTATCTGGATTTTTTTTTAGATTCTCTCTCTAGAGTCTCTCACAGTTGAAGTGTGCCTACGATAAAAATTACAGCCCTCTCCATTCTTTGTAGGTGGGAAAACTTGCAAAATTGGCAGTGCATCAAATATTTATTTTCCTCACTGTATATAGTAAATTCCTATAATTATATCCATTCAGTGTGGGCTAGAGATCTTTTCTGAGTCATTTTAAAGTGATTCCTTTCCTTGCTTGTAGCTTGTAGGTAATCAAACTATTTTATGAACACAGCTGTAGTTATTTCTTTATTAATATCACATTTTATCATTTTCCTAACATGCACAGTTTTATATTTTGTTTCATTAACTTCAGTTTGGTTGGCATGTGTAGTTCAGAGTCGACAACAATGTTTTAAAGTTGATTCCTGAAACATAAACGGATTCATACAGAGAAATATGTTTAGTTTTAGGTGTAAAAGTTGTCAGAAATGTTGTTTACATTTATTTAAAATATCAGGTAACACAATTCATCGAACATTCTGTGTCCAACACATCCTTCTGTGCTGAGTTTTAGGGTAACAGTAAAGATCGCCCGCTCCGAACTCATTAGATAAGCGGTTAAAATATGATAATTAACTATTAATTAATAAAAACTAGTTAGAGTTTTGTAGGTGTGGTAAATCAGACAATGAATGAATGACTTGGTGTTTCTATGGCTGCTAAAAAAGGCCAAAAAGCCATTTAATCAGTAGTTTGTTATTTCTCCACTAGAGGGCGCCGTGTGTCGCTGTAATAATTCAGCCTTAATTTGTTATGCGCTTATTAATATCAATACTGATTAATAATATTATTTATATTGGATATTAGTTATTGGGTATGTATTTATTCTGATTTTAATAGATATACGCAAAAAGCAAAATATTAACAATAGAAATTAGAACTGAATTTTAACAATGACATAAAACAGGATTAAAAAAGCCTGAAGAGTTGAGACTGCATGTAAAAAGCAAATCAAATAAACAGGGATTTGTACATTCACTATGACCTGTAATGCAAATTAAAGCAAATATATATAGGAAAGAGTTAAGATGTTAGACATTACTCGTGGACACTGGGAGAACATGCAAACTTCACATAGAAAGGACCCTGGCTGCTCAGTCAGGGAATTGAACCCAGGCCCGAACCCTTCTTGCTGTGAGGTGATAGCGCTACCCACTGCACCATCATGCCACCCTATTTCTTATTTATTTATTAGTTTTTTTGGTAAAGGTGGTCTGACAAAAGATAAGAGTGTAATAAGACGATATTGTACGTGATATTTGTAGCGGATGCTTTTATCCAAAGCATCTTACAGTCGTGACAGTATACTGTCTGAACAATTGAGGGTTAAGGGCCTTGTTCAAGGGCCCAACAGTGGCATCCTGGCAGTGATGGGGCTTGAACCAGCAACCTTCTGATTACTAGTCCAGTACCTTAACCACTAAGCTACAACGTCCAATTGAAACTGAATATAAATTAATAACGTTACTTTAGTTATAATCTAGTACATAAACGGCACCGTGGCCTCATCATAAAACTGTTCCAATTTTTAGTCTGTAGGTTTTCAGACACGTGGTGCAAAACCTATAAAAGAACTGAATATAATACATTTAGAAACATTAACGATGAAGACTTCAATATTGCAGATTCCCAGATTAGAGTCCCACATTAAAACTGTAATTGGAATTGTACATATATTACTTTCAGGTAGATTTACAAACAGCCGTGCTTTAATGAAATGCGTCTTGAATAAAGCGGACCACTCAGATTAATTTAATCGCCTACAAACTTATTTAAACAGAATTAATATAATATAATTTAATCAGAAATGATCTCTGTTGTGCACTTTTGGCTGCTGCTGCTTATTAAAGGTCACTTAAGGTCACGTCACGAATCCGCACTCGAATAAAACGAGCCATTCCGCGGACATTTGTGTGGCGCCACTACATTTCTCTTATTCACTTGTGGAAAACGTAACATTAAAAACAGATTTAATTACGTCTCGGTAGGACGAGCGTACGTGGGTATATTTATTTTTTATTAGTGTGTATCAAAAGAGCAAAGTGAAAAACACGAGGGTTTGGTGCTAATTGCTCCTGACGGGGTGGATACGGGGTGGATACGAAGCACCAGCAGCTCTTTCGGAACACTCGTCCTGCTTCTCCAGGGACTTTCTCACCGTCTCCAGCACCTGCTGCTCATCACATCAGGGAGAACGAACCCGACGATAACAATAATAAACTGTAATGTGACGTGTTTGTACATGTTTGTGGTGGCGGTTTGAGCGATTATGAATCCACCGGTGTGTTGAACGTTTACCGAGGGATTCGGGTCTGATCTGAGAGAGAATTACTGAAATGCATGGTGACAGTTTCCTTCCTAAGTGATTTGACCTTTTCTTGGTAGTAAACTGTAGGCCATGATGCACTATGAGTTCTGATTGTGACCACATTTGGTGGCCAGTAAGCCCAAATCAGTACAAACTAAAGATGAGTAAAGTAATTCTGGACACAAACAACCTTAAAAAGACAAAATAATAATAATAATTAACCGGAGTACAGGGGGTAGAGCCCTGCCACCCTCATGCCAATATGTAAACTGGGTACTGTGGTGGTGGTGCTCGGGTGGTCAATTACACTAGCCTACAACCTCTGGGCCCCAGGGTTTAAATCCCCAGTATTTGTATCAGCCAAAGTGGTTCTTCTACGAGGTTCTTTGTATGTTGTGTCAGAATACGGCCACATTGTGCTTTCATCACACAGTCACATAATTCTGCTCTAATTTGTGGTCAGTGGGTAGCACAGTCGCCTCATAGCAAAAAGGTCCTGGGTTCGATCCTCAGGTGGGACGGTCTGGGTCCTTTCTGTGTAGAGTTTTCATGTTCTCCCCATGTCTAGGTGGGTTTCCTCCCACGGTCCAAAGACTTGCAAGTGAGGTGAATTGAAGATACTAAATTGTCCATGACTGTGTTTTTAATATTAAACTTGTTGTGAACTGATGAATCTTGTGTGATGAGTAACTACCGTTCCTGTCATGAATGGAACCAAAGTGTAAAACATGACGTTAAAATCCTAATAAATATATAAATTGTGGTCAGTCATAAATGTCGGTACACATCATACACACTTTAATGCTACTGGGATATGAAACTGGTTCTCCTGTGTTTATATTTACTTTATTTTAGGGCTTTGTTGTTTTATTTTGCAAACAATATAGTCAAGGATTCATTTGCATAGTAAATGTTGTGCTACAGATTGTGGTTTGTGAGCTTATAGAAAAACAAATGTAGTCATTAGCGTGAAAAACATGAAGACGATGTACAGAGTAAACCACAATGCAAACTGAAAGATAGTTTATATGTAGTTTATAAGATTATATGTAGTAGTATACACGTAGTCTTAAATGTACATGTTCAGGATTATATTTTAAAAGCTTTCCAGATGAGCTTAAAGGTGCAGCGGTCAGTTTCGCAGGTTGGGAAACGATATCAGCGTTTATTTTGGATCCACCAGCCACCAGTGCAATGTCATGCACCACTAAAATATGCTTTACATAGGTTACATCAACCATGTTGCCAAAAACATGTGGACACCCCTCATATTTACTACACCGCCACACCAGGACATAAAGGACACAAAGAAGTGAGATCTTTAAAATAAATAAAAAATGTTAATAAAATGTAAGTTTAAATGGCCAACAGAGTCAAAATTCATATTTAAAGCAGTAACGTCGTGTCTGTATGTAACTTCATTTATTTATTTATTTATTCTGTGTGTGTTTTACCACTATGTCATCCTGGTCAGGGTCACGGTGGGTCTGATTCATTGGGTAAAAGACAGGAAACAACCCGGACAGGTCGCCAGGTCATCACAGATCAAACTTACACTCAGGGCAATTTATAGTATCTCCAGTTAAGTGGACTGTACATCTTTGGGCTGTGGGAGGAAACCCACACAGACACGGGGAGAACATGCAAAGTCCACACAGAAAGGATCCTGACCGTCTGACTGGGGAATCGAACCCAGACTCTTTTTGCTGTGGGTAGCACTGTCACCTCACAGCAGGAAGGTCCTGGGTTCGATCCCCAGGGGCGGTCTGGGTCCTTTCTGTGTGGAGTTTGCATGTTCTCCCTGTGTCTGCGTGGGTTACCTCAGGGAGCTTCGTTTTCCTCCCACAGTCCAAAGACGTGTCAGTGAGGTGAACTGGAGACACTAAATTGCCCTATAGGTTAATGGGTGAGTGTGTGTGTGTGTGTGTGTGTGTGTGTGTGTGTTTGCCCTGTGATGGACTGGCACCCCGTCCAGGGTGTTACTGTGAAAATCTGGGATAGACACCAGCACCCCATCATCAGTGCTGATATGAACATGAACCAGACTGTGTGAGTACAGCGCGTGTTAAAAACAAAGACGTATTAAACAAATATTACATTAAAAATGATCAATACGTGTTTTTCTATCACTTTATTTAATAAAGATCATTTCAATATAAACTAAATCTGTAATATAAGGTTATTAATGTAAGAATAACTTATACACACACGTGTTATTGCTTTAAGTTTCTTAAACTTTACACTTTTTAAAAATAAACCTAACATAAATGACACTATTAGATTTTTTATGCATTTTCCTTCCAATTTAGTCGTATCCAATTACCTGATCGGATTTGGCTTCCTTACTGATCCAGAGCTGTTGCAGTACCAATCGCTTCTTTTTACCTGGAGATCCGTATCGTGCACACACTGATCTTCATTATCCCCCGTCTCTGTGCAGCACCATCGATCAGCCAGCAGAGGGAGTAATTCCAGCAGTAATGATGAATCTGTATGGAATTCCCACCCCATCATCCCCATAGACGCCCGGATTTGAACTTGAGAGTTTGACATGTCGGCTCTGGTGTACTAGTGTGTTTTATTGCTGCACTACATAATTTTTAATTATAGGTACATGATTAATAATGTTAATTGATATAATATTGAGTTTAAATAACGCACAGACCAACAGAACTAAAGTTATTTGGCCATCATGTTCTTTTTGGTGTTCTTCTCTGGTCTGAGTAGAATGATGTAGCACTTGGGGCCGAATATACACAGCAGAAGTCCGTAACTGGACGCCAGGATGGCGAATATCTCCACGGCGACGCTGTACTTCCCCGGAGAGCTGACGTACGCCGGGACGAAGGCGATCCACACGGCGCAGAAGATCAACATGCTGAAGGTGATGAATTTGGCCTCGTTGAAATTGTCCGGAAGCTTCCGGGCGAAGAAAGCCAGCAGGAAGCAGATGGCCGCCAGCAGGCCGATGTAGCCCAGGACCAGAGAGAAACAAACCATGGAGCCCACGCCGCAGAGCAGGACCACCCGGGCCCCGAGCTCACCCCCCGCGCTCTCGGTGGGCGTCGGAGGTGCCAGGACCAGCCACAGCACGCAGATGCCCACCTGAACCAGCGTACACAGGAAGATGCCCGATCTCTGCTGGACCGGACCGAAGTAGCGCATCACACTGGAGCCGGGCAGAGTCGCTCTGAAGGCCACCAGGACCACCACGGTCTTACTGAGCACACAGGCCAGGCACACCACGAAACTCACCCCGAACAAAGTGTGGCGCAGCATGCAGGACCACGAGGCCGGGCGCCCGATGAACGCCAGGGCGCACAGGAAGCAGAGCTTCAGGGAGAGTAAGAGGAGGAAGCTCAGCTCGGAGTTGTTGGCCCGGACCAGCGGCGTGTCCCGGTGGAGGAAGAAGGCGAGCAGGATGCCGACGGTCAGAGCGGCTCCAGAAACGGACAGCACGGAGAGGACCACGCCCATGTTATCCTGGAAGGACAGGAACTCGATGAGCATCGGGACGCACCTCGTGTGGTCAGCGTTGGACCAGAAACGCTTCGGACACTTCGTGCACTCGGTGGAGTCTAAAAATAAAAGAACCATCAGCAAGTCCAGATTTATTCAAGTTTAATAAAGCCACAATATTTAAGTTTTTCTTTTATTATTAATAAATTATATAAACATTTAAAATCACACATCTAATCATCTGAAGGCGTTTTTCTCTCTGGATGAGTTGACAGTTTGGGTTTTCTACTCTACCTTGGCTAAAAGACCACTGTTCCATGTTTTTAATCTGTGTAGTTCACAAGTAAAGTCAGTCTGTTTGTATATGGGCACAGAGAAGTCATCATCTATAGCCAATCACTAAAACTAAACTTTAGAAGGTCAGGACACAAAGTTAATGACGTTTTACAACTTTCTACATCAGCTAAGTTGCTATTTCTTTCTTTCTTTCTTTCTTTCTTTCTTTCTTTCTTTCTTTCTTTCTTTCTTTCTCTATTTATTTATTTTTCTTTCTTATTCTTTCTTTATTTTTTTGTTTATTTATTTTTCTTTCTTATTCTTTATTTATTAATCTTTCTTCCTTCCTTAGCATTAGAATGTAACTACATATGCAGTAAAGAATAAAACAGTTGGGTGGCACGGTGGGTCATGTCCCAGCAAAAAGGATCTGGTTCCTGAATTCGATTCCCCGGCTGTCCGGGCAGTCCGGGTCCTTTCTGTGTGAAGTTTGCATGTTCTCCCCGTGTCTGTGTGGGTTTCCTCCGGGTGCTCCGGTTTCCTCACACAGTCCAAAGACATGCAGTCTGGAAAACTGGAGCTATTAAAATTACCCTAAGTGTGAATGTGTGTGTTTGTGTGTTTTGTGATGAACTGGCAACCCGTCCTGGCCAAATGAATCAGACCCACTGTGACCCTGACCAGGATAAATCATCAGTAAAACAGACAGTGAATGAATGAATGAATGAATAACGTCCTGTATCCGGGTGGATGTTCAGTACCTGTGGTGTTGCTGATCTCTCCTAATGCGCAGGGTATACAGTCGTAACAGCAGATGGGTTTTCCTTTCTGCACGGCCTTCCTGGTGCCCGGTGGGCAGCTCTCACTGCATACGGACACGGGCACCTGAAACAAAGGGAAAGATAAACGTTTTAAAAAAATTTACTGGTCACACTGGACACAGGGCATTAACACACACGGGACAGGATGCCAGTCTGTCACAGGGCATCACATGCTCACCCATCGAATCAATCACTCACACCCAGCGGGCAATCTAGAGTCTCCAAACTCCAAAACCCCAAATACAGAGCAACATTTCACACATATCATTACATACATTTCTCTAACACACAGTGTGTAGACGTGAGATCCGAACCCAGGTCTCCGGGGACGGTGCTGCTCCGAGGCACCTACTCCAACTCCTCTACTGTTTAACAGACAGGCTTGTAATGATGCTATCAACACTAAACAGGGGAGCAAAGGGACCTCTGTACCCGGGGGAGCCCAAAATGAAGTCCCACACACACACACACACACACACACACACACACCTTCATACACCAGCCCTGTTTACACAAGCGTTTGATTAAATGAAAAACCTAAATTAATAAATACAAACATATTACAAGTGCAGATGCTTTTTACTTGAGTAAAGTGTCAAAAGTATGTGGACACCCTTCCAAATGACTAAGTTTAGGTTTTACCACCACATCCAACACATGCTAACAGATGTACAGAATCAAACATACGCTTATGAGCCACTTTTTCTCTTTACTGTGTCTGTATGTGCATTTCAGTCCAAGCTCCAGTTCCAGCATCCTCACCTTGTCCCCCAGTCCTCCTCCCCAGAACACCTTTGTGAGATCTAGCTGAAAGTCCTGTTCTGGTCCCTTTGCTACGTCAAACTGACCCACTTTGACGAACTCCACCTTCCCTTCGGCGCCCACGTGCCAGTTTATAATGTCGTACGAAGCGGACGGATCCCCGTTCTCATCGAAGAAGACCTTCTCACCCACGGGCGTGGTGAACTCCACCGTCTTCAGGTAGTGCAAGAGCTAAAATAAATAAATACATAAATAAATAAATAAAACACAACGTGACGCACCATTGCACCAAATAATTAAATAATATAATATATTTCACACTGTCCACAGTCAAGTGAGCTTTAATTACCATGAGCACAGAGGTTGATTTACAGGAAATGCCGGATATTAAGGTGCCAATTTGTGCTGCATCTTCCATTATTTTCTCATAACACAGTAACTGTTAGGCTTCCCTTCCTGACCCTGGAAGGAGCCCACTCTTCCATGTACATCCTGTTCATATTGGCCACTGAATTAATAATCAAAGCTGCTGTGTGTATATTTTCGAGCCAGGATATTAAAAAAAGGTGGTGTAGCGTTCTAGCCCACAACCACTGAGATCCGGGTTCGAATCTCGGCTTTGTGGTTGGGAGGTTGGAGGTTGGAGGATCAAATCAAGCAGCGTTTAAGTCACAGAAACAAAAAATAAAATAAAAGATCAAGATCCCTCGGGTTCTTTATACATTTCACTTAATATTATTATTATTTTACCTGTTTGGGTTTTATTGCTTTGATCTCTGGACACTCTCCGTTCTCAAACGGTCCTTTCCCGGGTTCACAGTCCATCATGTCCTGTATAGCATTCGCAATAGCGTAAACCGCCTTATACACGTTATAACTAACGTCAAAGTAGGTCTGACCAGGTTCCTCCACCTTCTCCAGCCCAGTACACTGTGGTTTTAGAGGTTCTGATTCTGTTTGCTCTCCGAATCTGCACCCAAAAAAATCCTCCCAGAGATTTCTCACTAACGAGTCGTTTAGATGTATCTCCAGGCTCAGCTGTGTCATATAGGAGCCCAGTCCCTGGATATCCACCCGTCTCAGGGCGAAACCAAGGGTGCCCGCCAGGGAGGTACCACTAAATGAGGTATAGTGGGTGGAGGTGCTCCAGGCTTCAGTAGCGATCCACTGCCTGCCAGTGGCGTTCATTTTTACCGCCTCCCTCAGCAAGGCTTCCACGTCCGGACCGATCGCGAACGTCACCACGACCTGAGCCCTGGACGTCAGGATTCTCTCCACGATACGCCGAATCCGGCTCGACGCGTGAGATTTGGGGATGACCTCGAAGTAGTCCACGCACACGGCCGAACCCTGCAGTTCCTTCAGCAGGTGCTGGACGCCACTTTTTCCGTACACGTCGTCTCCGGAGACGACCCCGATCCAGGTCCAGCCCATGAGGTGCAGCAGACGGGCGATGGCTTTGGCTTGGAAGGCGTCGCTGGGGACGGTGCGCAGGAAGGTCGGGTACCTGGTGCGGTCGCTGAGGCACGCGCAGGATGCGAAGTAGCTGATCTGGAGACAAAAGAACGTGAGTAAACAACCTTACCATTAAAGGTAAATGGGTAATCACAGTATGGTATAATTTGCCACCTACCATGGGAATATTAAAAACACCCAGTGTATCAGCCACCATCATGGAGGCAGAGGAGCGGGCATCACCGATAATGACCGGGACCTTCGGAGCCTTGGTGCACCGTTCCCCGGACACGTTCTCATCTTGTCCTGTCACCATGGCCAACGCGGCGCTCAGGGTGGTCGCCTCTGCCAGGCAGGTATCTGCAGCCAGGTATCCCAGCGTGAGGTTGGGCAGCAGGACCGGGTCTGCGTTGATTTCCTTCACAGTAAAGATCATAGTCTGGAGCCAGCGGTATGAGCGCAGTTCAAAACTAGGAGGTTTGAGAAGGTTGGTTAGAGTTTCATATTATATAAACAAATAAAGATAGAGACAAATACAGGCAAAGCTCACCTCTGACAGCGGCCGCCGTCGACCCTGCGCGTGAACGCGTGGTCGGGTTCAGGAGCCGAGACGTAAACCGGAAACAGACCCCCGATAATCACGTCGCCTTCCTTATACAAGCTTCCAGAGACCGGCCTCGTCTGCAGGGTGCAAGAGAGTCCCGCAGAGCGCACCCAGACCGGCCCGGAGAGGAGCCCCAGCGCCCACAGCCAGACACCCACAGCCATCACCGGAGCAGAGATAACAGACCGAGTGTGAACCGGAGAGGAACGTGGACGCTCACATGTCCTCTGCAGAATGGCTGAATGAGCGGAGCAGATCCTGTTTAGTAGAGCTAAATTTGCCCAGAGCGAAACATTCGGGGGTAATTGTAGGAAGTCCTGGTGGAGCTGGAGCAATTTTATGGCCCCCAAAAAACAACTGATGAGCAAATTGTTTTCTTTATGTGTTTTTGTTATACAGGAACATCTGCACATCACAACACATTACCTAAAATAACACTTTATAATACCTGGTTATCAGTGGATGATGTTCTTCTATTTTCCATTTAATGGGAGGATTGTTGGATCTTAACCAACCGGGAATAACGGGGTAATTAAACCAAACAACCACCGTAATTTAGAGTTAATGACTTTGTTTTCTGAAGTATCTGAGAGCGGCTCTTATCACTCTTACAAACATAATAAATGAACAACCTGAATATCTCAATCCAAAACCATGGGCATTAATATGAAACTAATCCACCGTTTCTGCTGGAACAGCATCCAGTCTTTAACTGGAATGGGTTTCTCCTTGGTACTCCAGTTGTCTCTCAGTACAGAAAAACATAAAGAAGACGGACTGGGTGTTCTAAAATGCTCCTAAGCTTCAGTGAGTGAATGTCAGTTTTGCAGTCTTTTGCGTGACCTTGTTTGAGTGGCAGAGGGAGCAGTTGTAATCGGTCGTTGTTTTAATCGCCTGTAACTCGTGAGCGCACACCTGTTTCTTGAAGCTGTGATACCGGACCATTTCCTTGTATGTATTTGTGTACGTATGCATGTCTGTAAGATATTAAAACATTATTAATTTACAAATTAATTAACCAATTAATCTTAACAAAATGTGAACAACACTTTATATGGCCAAAAAGTATGTGGACACCTAATCAAAGCTTTCATTTCATTTACATTAATTACGTTTAAGGCATTTAGCAAACCAAACTGGGTGGTAGAGTAAGACCCTTAACTATTGTCGCTATGTGTTGATGCATGCTCAATAATCCAGGTACACAAATCCACAAAGTTGAATCAGTTCATCTGGACACAAGTTTGTTGTAGAGATACGTTTCGAAGTCATTCGGATTGAGTGACGAAACGTATCTCTACAACAAACTTGTGTCCAGATGAACTGATTCAACTTTGTGGATATTGTCGCTATGATTGTTCATCTTAATTGTAAGTCACTTTAAATAGAATCCAGGATTACCTGTATATTAAAAATAAGTTTTAATTATTTTACCAGCCACACAAGCCAGATCTGGGCTGCGGTGAGTCCTGTGCCAGACAGAAACACTGGGCAGCCTGGCTGGTACAACACACAGTCACACACACCTAAAGACTAAAGAAGGTAACCCAGACAAACAGAATTACACACAATCTATGCAGTTAAAATAAGCTATATGCTTTGCTATGTAAGGCTTTGCTTATTTATTTGTTTATTTATTTAAATTTAGGTTTATTTTATTTATTTTTGAAAGTGTGTTTTATATTTTGTCTCCACTAGAGAGGGCTGTAGATTCGACAGCATGGATTCCGTATTATCTTTCGTCCTGTAGGCCTTCAGTCTCAAAGATAAAAGACCTTAATGCTAACCGATCTAGATCAAAATCAAGAACAATCAATATAATGCAATAAAATAAGTTAAAATATATTTAGTAAATTCCTATAATTATATCCATTTAGTGTGGGCTAGAGATCTTTCCCGAGTCATTTTAAAGTGATTCTTTTTTTGGCTTGTAGCTTGTAGGTAATCAAGCTATTTTATAAACACAGCTGCAGTTGTTTCTTTATTAATATCACATTTTATCATTTTCCTAACATGCACAGTTTCATATTTTGTTTCATTAACTTTAATTTGGTTGGCACGTGTAGTGAATCGAATGGCAAGGAGTCGGAGCTTAAAAGAGTCGATTCACGCATTTTGAGGATTCAGAGTCGACAACAATGTTTTGAAGTTGATTCCTGAAACTTAAAACGGATTCGTACAGAGAAATATAGTTTAGTTTTAGTTGTAAAACTTGTCAGAAATGTTGTTTACATTCATTTAAAATATCAGGTAACACAATTCATCAAACATTCTGTGTCCAACACATCCTTCTGTGCTGAGTTTTAGGGTAGCAGTAAAGATCGCCCAAACTCATTAGATAAGCATTTAAAAATATGACAATTAACTGTTAATTAATTAGAACTAGTTAGAGTTTTGTAGGTGTGGTAAATCAGACAATGAATGAATAACTTTGTTTCTGTATGGCAGCTGAAAAGGCCATAAAAGCCATTTAATCAGTAGTTTGTTCATTCTCCACTAGAGGGCGCCGTGTGTCGCTGTAATAATTCAGCCTTAATTTGTTATGCGCTCATTAATATTGGATATTAGTTATTGGGTATGTATTTATTCTGATTTTAATAGAAATATGCGAAAAGCAAAATATAAACAATATAATTTTAAACTGAATTTTAACAGTGACATAAATCAGGATAAAAAAAGCCTAGAAATATTGAGACTGCATGTAAAAAGCAAATAAAGCAAATAAATTATGGGAAAGAGACAAGATGTTAGACATTACTCGTGGACACTGGGAGAACATGCAAACTTAACATATAAAGGACCCTGGCTGCTCAGTCAGGGAATTAAGCCCAGGCCCGAACCCTTCTTGCTGTGAGGTGACAGTGCTTTTTACTGCGCCTCTATGTCACCCTATTTATTATTTATTTATTTATTTATGGTAAAGGTGGTCTGACGAGAGATGTAGTGTATTAAGGCGATATTGTGTGTGATGGAGCTGATTTTTATGTTTTCGGCATTTAGCGGACGCTTTTATCCAAAGCGTCTTACAGTTGTGACGGTATATAGTCTGAACAATTGAGGGTTAAGGGCCTCGCTCAAGGGCCCTACAGTGGCAACCTGGCAGGGGTGAGGCTTGAATCAGTGACCTTTTTTTATTACTAGTCCAGTACACTAACCACTAAGCTACAACGTCCAGTTGAAACTGAATATAAATGAAAGATTTTAGTCAGAATCTAGTACATAAACGGCACCGTGGCCTCATCATAAAACTGTTCCAATTTTTAGTCTGTTGGCTTTCAGACACGTGGTTCAAAACCTATAAAAGAACTGAATGTTATAAATTTAGAAACATTAACGATGAAGACTTCAATATTGCAGATTCCCAGATTAGAGTCCCACATTAAAACTGTAATTGGAATTGTACATATATTACTTTCAGGTAGATTTACAAACAGCCGTGCTTTAATGAAATGCGTCTTGAATAAAGCGGACCACTCAGATTAATTTAATCGCCTACAAACTTATTTAAACAGAATTAATATAATATAATTTAATCAGAAATGATCTATGTTGTGCACTTTTGGCTGCTGCTGCTTATTAAAGGTCACTTAAGGTCACGTCACGAATCCGCACTCGAATAAAACGAGCCATTCCGCGGACATTTGTGTGGCGCCACTACATTTCTCTTATTCACTTGTGGAAAACGTAACATTAAAAACAGATTTAATTACGTCTCGGTAGGACGAGCGTACGTGTGTATATTTATTTTTTATTAGTGTGTATCAAAAGAGCAAAGTGAAAAACACGAGGGTTTGGTGCTAATTGCTCCTGACGGGGTGGATACGGGGTGGATACGAAGCACCAGCAGCTCTTTCGGAACACTCGTCCTGCTTCTCCAGGGACTTTCTCACCGTCTCCAGCACCTGCTGCTCATCACATCAGGGAGAACGAACCCGACGATAACAATAATAAACTGTAATGTGACGTGTTTGTACATGTTTGTGGTGGCGGTTTGAGCGATTATGAATCCACCGGTGTGTTGAACGTTTACCGAGGGATTCAGGTCTGATCTGAGAGGGAATTACTGAAATGCATGGTGACAGTTTCCTTCCTAAGTGATTTGACCTTTTCTTGGTAGTAAACTGTAGGCCATGATGCACTATGGGTGCTGATTGTGACCACATTTGGTGGCCAGTAAGCCCAAATCAGTACAAACTAAGATGAGTAAGGTAATTCTGGACACAAACAACCTTAAAAAGACAAAATAATGATAATAATTAACCGGAATACAGGGGGTGGAGCCCTGCCACCCTCATTTACAGTCTGTCTACATTCGTTTTGAGTAGAATGAATTTCTAATAGTGTAAAACATGCCAATAGGTGAACTGGATACTGTGGTGATGGTGCTTGGGTGGTCAATTACACTAGCCCACTACCTCTGGGCCCCAGGGTTCGAATCCCCAGTATTCATATCAGCCGAAGTGGTTCTTCTACGAGGTTCTTTGTATGTTGTGTCAGAATACGGCCACATTGTGCTTTCATCACACAGTCACACAGTTCTGCTCTAATTTGTGGTCAGTGGGTAGCACAGTCGCCTCGTAGCAAGAAGGTCCTGAGTTCGATCCTCAGGTGGGACGGTCTGGGTCCTTTCTGTGTAGAGTTTGCATCTTCTCCCCATGTCTAGGTGGGTTTCCTCCCACGGTCCAAAGACTTGCAAGTGAGGTGAATTGAAGATACAAAATTGTCCATGACTGTGTTTTTATTATTAAACTTGTGAACTGATGAATCTTGTGTAATGAGTGACTACCGTTCCTGTCATGAATGTAACCACAGTGTAAAACATGACGTTAAAATCCTAGTAAATATATAAATTGTGATCAGTCATAAATGTTGGTACACATCAGACACACTTTAATGCTACTGGGATATGAAACTGGTTCTCCTGTGTTTATATTTACTTTATTTTAGGGCTTTGTTGTTTTATTTTGCAAACAATATAGTCAAGGATTCATTTGCATAGTAAATTCTGTGCTACAGATTGTGGTTTGTGAGCTTATATTTGGACAGTGGTAGCCTAGTGGGTAGAGCTTTGGGCTATCAACCGGAAGATTGGAGGTTCAAATCCAGGCTCTGCTATGCAGCCACTCTTGGGCCCTTGAGCAAGGCCCTTAACCCTGTCTGCTCCAGGGGCGCCGTACGATGGCTGACCCTGCGCTCTGACCCCAGCTTCCAAACAAGCTGAGATATGCGAAGAAAGAATTTCATTGTACTGTACAACTGTATATGTATATATGACAAATAAAGTATATCTATATCTTATAGAAAAACAAATGTAGTCATTAGCGTGTAACACATGTAGACTTATACAAAGTAAATCACAATGCAAACTGAAAGATAGTTTATTAATTTATTTATATTAATTATATCTAGTAGTATGTCTTAAATGTACATTTAAACGATATCAGCGTTTATTTAAATTGAAGTTAATTCACCACAAAAACATGATTTACATAGTTTACATGAACTGTGTTGCCAAAAACATGTGGACACCCCTTATATTTACTACACCGCCACACCAGGACATAAAGGACACAAATAAGCGAGATCTGTAATAACAGGGTTTGAGTAGGGTGTGGAGAAGCTTCTGTGAACCCTCCTGCATAGGTCTAAGTTTGTTGAAAATCTTGGACTTGGACTTGGAGCCAGGCCTTCTCGTACTTCGTCACTGACTGACATTTCAAATGCTCTTTTTAGTGTCTTGTTTTGTGTTTTATTTAATGTGTTATTAAAGGAGTAGATTTTATATTGCTGCTCATGATTTTTAAATGGCATGACTAAGAACTTCAAGCATTTGCGGCATTTAGCAGACGCTTTTATCCAAAGCGACTTACATTACTGTGACAGTATACTGTCTAAGCAGTTGAGGGTTAAGGGCTTTGCTCAAGCGCCCAACAGTGGCAACCTGGCAGTGGTGGGGTTTGAACCAGCGACCTACTGATTACTAGTCCAGTACCTTAACCACTAGGCTACAACTGCCCTTCAAGGTTATATATATATATAATGCCAATCAAGCCATGTGACTACAGAACATCTAAAAAGCTAAATTATTTATGTGCTCATTTACCCATCAGTTGTTTTTTGGTGTTCTTCTCAGGTTTCAGGATGATTATGTAACATTTAGGAAGGAAAATACAGAACAGCAAACCAAAACTTGAGGCCAGAATAGCAAAAATCTCCACAGCTACAGTAAATTTACCAGGTGAACTGACATACGCTGGAATAAAAGTGATCCAAACTGCACAGAATATCAACATGCTGAAGGTAATAAATTTAGCTTCATTAAAATTATCAGGAAGTTTTCTAGCTAAAAAAGCCAAAACAAAACACAGAAGAGCCAAAATCCCGATATAACCCAGAACAGCCCAGAAACCCACAGCTGATCCTACATTACACTCTAAAATGATCCTGTCCTTGTAGTAATTCATGTTCTTATAAGGATACGGAGGAGATATTATTAACCAACACACACAAATAATGACCTGTATTAAAGTGAAAGCAAGAACACTGAGTCTCTGCTGTGGAGGCCCAAACCATTTCATGACGTTACTGCCCGGAAGTGTCGCTCTGAACGCCATCAACACCACTATTGTTTTACCCAGAACACAGGAGATGCAGAGGACGAAGGTGATCCCGAACGCTGTGTGGCGCAGCATGCAGGACCACGCCGAGGGTCGACCGATGAAAGTAAGTGAACAGAGGAAACACAGAGTCAGAGAGAAGAGCAGCAGGAAGCTCAGCTCAGAGTTGTTGGCTCTGACGATCGGTGTGTCCTTGTACGTAAAGAAAATTACAGCGACGGCGATGGTGAACGAAACTCCTAACAAAGAAAACGACACAAGAATGATCCCCATTATTTCCTCGTACGACAGAAACTCCACCAGCTTTAGGATACAGATATCGTTCCTGTCATTGGACCAGAGTTCAGGTGGGCACTTGATGCAAGATACAGAATCTGAGGAGAGAAAATATTGAGAAATCAATATAAGCTTAATTATTTCAGTAAATGTCATGTATTGTGTTCATTAGTTGTTTATAATACCTGTCATATTGCTGATCTCCCCTTCTGCACATGGTATACAGTCGTAGCAGCAGACGGGCCTTCCTTTCTTCACTGCCTTCCTGGTGCCCACAGGACAGCTCTCGCTGCACACCGAGACTGGAACCTGAAAGCCATCATTTCTTCTTAACGTCTTTCATTATTTATATTTATTGATAGTTTTATATTACCTGCACTATGCATATTGTAGATTACCTCTTGCTTGTTGTGGGCCCAGGCTATACTGATGTTGTTGAACGAAAGCTGAAGATGCGCCTTCAATGAAGCATCGTAGAAACCCACTTTAACAAACACTGTTCTACCATCCTGGTCCTGCTGCCAGTTCAGCAGATCGTACCTGGCTGCCGGGTCTCCGTTTTCATCAAAGTATACCTTCTCTCCTGTTGCAGTGAAGAAATTCACCTTCTTCAACTCGTCGAGTACCTAAAGGAAGCATCGCAAACTCTACTAACTGACAAACGTTGACTAGTAGTTTTCAAAAGCTTAAATAACGTCCCCGGTAGAACCTACCAACACTTACCTGCCAAGGTTGAGGGTCATGTGTTGGGTTTGTACAGGCTGCTGGTCCACCATCCCTACTGGAGCAGCCGTATATCTCATGCAGGGCGTGAGCCACGGCATACACAGCCTTATAGACGTTACTTGAGATTCGTAACTCTGAAACGTCCGTGTACTGGTTGTGCACCTCACTGAACTTCTCATCTCCTTTGCAGATGCCTTCGGTGCCAGCGTTTCCAACAGAGGGAAGTTTACACTGAAATGTCGTCTCCCACAATTCTTTGTAAAGATCTACATCACTTGAGGGGTCAAGATTTGTCAGGAATTCTCGTAGGCCGTCGATTTTAGCTTTCGGGAGCGCAAAACCCATCGACCCTTTTAGAACATGCCGCCATTCAGCGTTTGCGATGTTTATATCAGAGATCCAGGACTCGCTCCCGATCCACTGAAAGCCAGTGATGTTTTGCAGGGCCATTTCTCTCAGCAGGAACCCGATATCAGAGAATGAGACGAAAGCTACGATTACCCTGGAGCTCGAGGTCTTGATGATCTCCACTATCCTCTGTAGTTCTTCTCTCGTGTCCGTTCTAAAGAACGCCTCTGAGTACTCGATACAAACTCCTTCTTCTTTGGCTGCGCTGATGAATGTGTTCATGCCATTGTTACCGTAGTCGTTATCGCTGCACAGAGCTCCGACCCACGTCCAGCCGAAGTGCTTGACCAGCTTGGCCAGCGCTCTGCTCTGGTAGTAATCGCTGGGAACCGTTCGGAAGAAAGACGGATGCTTGTTTTTGTCGCTCAGGCAGGCACATGTTGCAAAGTGACTGATCTGGAATACACATCATTTCAAGCTTGTTAGATTGTATGTAATTAGTTTACATCTTTCTTAAATTAGCAGAAAAAATAAAAACGACTATTTTTACCATGGGAATGTGCAAAGGTCCGACTGTTGCAGAGATAGCTATCGAGGGGCTGGATGAAGTTTGTCCTATGATCGCTTTAACCGTTTCTGATTTGGAACAAGA
This sequence comes from Trichomycterus rosablanca, assembly GCF_030014385.1. Lineage (NCBI taxonomy): Eukaryota > Metazoa > Chordata > Actinopteri > Siluriformes > Trichomycteridae > Trichomycterus > Trichomycterus rosablanca. The sequence continues at coordinate 39,278,594 of NC_085998.1, forward strand.
TGTTAGACTCAAGTTTCCATTAACTAAAGACAAAGAGGCTCTTGTTGTCATTTCTACAGATCCACAGGAATCGTAGATTTTATAACCCAGATTGACACCAGGCAGAAGATCTGATCTGTTATTGATCTCCTCAATGGCAAACACCATCGTCTGTGCACTTTGTAATTCTCTAAAGCTCAGACTACAGGAAAGAGAAACCAAATCCTGAATGTCCTTAGCAACATCAATTAATAAACATCTTTATTATAAAGTTGAATCATTTCTTCCCCCTGTATGTTTTTTATTACCTGCTACACTTGGGTTGCCACGGCCCGGCCGTAAAAACCTGCGTTTTCTGCTCCCACTTGCTGCGTATGGAGAAGACCCCGCCGATCATCACGTCTCCGTCTCTGCTGAGATCCGGAGGAACCGGAAGCCCTATAAGGCTGCATGGGGGGTCAGCCGATCTCACCCGAGTAAACAGGAGCCACGTGTACAGGAGACTCATTCTCACCCCCCAAAACCAGTCCGAGCGCTGCAGCGGTTTTTATATCGCACATTTCCCTCCCAAATAGACTCGATGCTTGATTGTGGGCGTTTCCTGCGTGTTTTTAACACCTCATTAAACTGGAGAGTAGGAATGTCCTCAGAAGAATTTACTGGACAGAATTGTGAATATATATTTATTTATTTTATGGCTGCAATACTCAAAAAAAGTGTGAACATGACTAAAATCAACAGTGAAAAGTTTATTGCCTATGCCAGTTACACCTTATAGAAACATTCCACAATAAGCAGGTGAACTGGCAACAAGTGAGGGTATCATATTGGGTATAAAAGCAGGCTCTCCAAGGCCATAAATGGGTCATGGCTCACCACTTTATGCCCAACTTTAAAAGAGAATCGTCAATTAGTTCAAAAGTAACATAAGAATTTGGATATTTTTTCATCTACCGTACATAATATTGTGAACAGATTAGAGGAATCCCAAAAAATCTCAGTCTGTGTATAAAGCAAGACTGGAAACCACTGAAATTCACTGCTGTGCTTGGGCTTTGAGTCCTCGAATGGCACTTCATGAGCAACCTATAGCCACATGGGCGCAAAACACTTCAGAAAACCGTTGTTACTTAACACAGTCAACCACTGCATGAAGAAATGTAACCTGAAAAGTTACATAAGTTACATAAGTTACACTAAAGGTAGTGGAAACATGTTGGTCAGATGAGTCCATGGGTCAGCTTGCTTTCTATATTTGTCCAAAATAACTTTAATGAATTTAAGTTAGTCCAAGTTTATTATATTATTTAAAAGTTTGACATAGAAAGTTCCACAATGACATTAAACATTGTGGCATAGCCACTTGATTGTGATCAGAATTGATAACTGGTGATTTCCCCTGTGTCTATTTAAGTTTTACTAGTTCCTCTAGTTTTACTGTGTCTGTTAAAAGTAGGTGGAACAGTAGTCTCTTTCCAAGGTGATTTAAAAAAAACCAATTGTCTCCCAATGCTTAAAAATGTCAGGGTTGCTTGATGTAAATCGAGAACTACTATTTAACAGGTATGATAAAACAATAATTACACTCTTTACAGTCAAGAGAAATGTTTATTGTTTATGATTGTGTGTTTATTATTCAGAGCTGATTTTATTTTAATTCTGTTCTTCACTCGGGGCTTTTTTATCTCTCACACGAGTGGAACCATCTCATAAAACTGTCACATTCTGATGAAAATTCTCTCTTTTCTTTTTATACTTCAAGATTCTTCCAGGATCGGATAAACCGAACCTTTATAAAAGCTGTTTAATTTCATTAGATGTTCAAGTGACGTCTTACCACAGGATGATGTTTTAATTACACTGCTTCATTTACTGGGAATATGATTGTGTAATAAGTGTAATCAATTGTAATTACACATTAGTAATCAATCAAGCAATCAATCAATGAATCAAAGGGGGGTCAGGTGCAAGTTTCTTTCAGGGATCAATAAAGTAATTCATCAAACAATTTACCCGTTTATTGTGTGTGTACACCAACACTTTGTTCAATCATGTTGGCCTTTTCAGTATTCTGTAGACACCAGTGTTACAAGTGTGATGGGACTGAACAAAAAAGAGCCACATGGTCACATGGTACGTTTTCTTGCATATTTATTATTATTAATATTTAGTTTAAAGTGCACGCTCACAAACATTTTCATTTTCATTTCAAGTATGGACATTTTTGCAAGTTTCTCTTCCAGTATCGCTGTTCAGGATTTTCCATAGTTGTGCAATAGTTTACACAATTAAATAAATCAAACAGGTGAATCTAATAACACAAATGCAGAATAATATGGTCAGCAGAGTGCTACTAGTTTTGTTCTGGGACACGAGGCAACAAAAATCAACATTTTAATCAATATTTTAATATAATAATGATTTTGTTATACTTGTAATGTATATATTTGAATAACATTTCGAGGTGCTCAGGTGATGCAGCATCTCATCTACACAGACACTGTTGGCTGTACCTACAGCCTCAGCAGGAGGGATGGAAGGTTCACAGATAGCAGGTTTCTCGGAGGTAAAAAGAAGCTGTATGGTGACTGTGCATATAACGGTGGGGACTTTGGATAATCACAAATGTGGGATTGGATATGACTAAATTGAAAAAGGGGGGAAAGAAGCTTTACAACAACATACTAATATTGTTAATTTGTGTTTTTTGTCTTATTGTTTTATTCATGCTGATACATAAATTATTTGCACATATTAAGTCAATCAGAGTTTGTGTATAAATGTGAAGTGGATTTTTGCACTGGATGTTTATTGCATAACAGTCAAAAGTGATTGAATATTTTTTCCCATCCATTCTAGGTGCTCATTTTCCCATAAGTTGTTTTTTGGTGTTCTTCTCAGGTTTCAGGATGATTATGTAACATTTAGGAAGAAAAATACAGAACAGCAAACCAAAACTTGAGGCCAGAATAGCAAAAATCTCCACAGCTACAGTAAATTTACCAGGTGAACTGACATATGCTGGAATAAAAGTGATCCAAACTGCACAGAATATCAACATGCTGAAGGTGATAAATTTAGCTTCATTAAAATTATCAGGAAGTTTTCTAGCTAAAAAAGCCAAAACAAAACACAGAAGAGCCAAAATCCCGATATAACCCAGAACAGCCCAGAAACCCACAACAGAACCCAGATTACACTCCAGTATGATCTTTTCTTTAGATGACAATAAGTTTTTGAATGGAAAAGGAGGAGATATTATTAACCAAAACACACAAATAATAACCTGTATTAAAGTAAAAGCAAGAACACTGAGTCTCTGCTGTGGAGGCCCAAACCATTTCATGACGTTACTGCCCGGAAGTGTCGCCCTAAACGCCATTAAGACCACAATGGTTTTTCCCAGAACACAGGAGATGCAGAGGACGAAGGTGATCCCGAACGCTGTGTGGCGCAGCATGCAGGACCACTCCGAAGGCTGACCGATGAAAGTAAGTGAACAGAGGAAACACAGAGTCAGAGAGAAGAGCAGCAGGAAGCTCAGCTCAGAGTTGTTGGCTCTGACTATGGGGGTATTTTTAAATCGAAAGAAAATGACTGATATTACCAGCGTCAGAAATGCACCAATAATGGAAACCGCTGCAAGCAAAATCCCCATAGTTTCCTCATAAGACAGATATTCGACTTCCTTTTGTACACATTCATCCTTCTGTGAATTTGACCAGAAGTCTTGAGAGCATTGCTGACACGTAATAGAATCTAACAAATAAATAAAAGAGAAATTTAACAATCAGAAAAATTTTATATTATAAATATTATACTCAAAAGGAACAGAACGTCTGCACTACAGTTTGTACCTGTCGTATTGCTCATTTCTCCATCGGCGCATGGAATACAGTCGAAGCAGCAGATGGGTTTCCCTTTCTGCACAGCCTTCCTGGTTCCTGGTGGGCAGTTCTCACTGCATACAGATACTGGAACCTGTAATGAAACAGGACGTCAACTGGCTGGACGTTAACTCCATTAAGATGCACCTTTTTTTTGTGTACTCACCCGATTGGCATTTTGTGCCCACACAATTGAGGGCATATTGACTGATAATTGATCCCGGGTTGGTAAGGTGGAGTCGTAAAGTCCGACAGTGACAAACTTGTGCGGCTGATCTTTACCCACGTGCCAGTTTATGATCTCATATTTGGCCGGGGGGTCGCCGTTTCTGTCGAAATACACCTCTTCACCTTCTTTGGTTTTAAATCGCGCCATTTTTAGATGTTCTAAAAACTGATGAAATAGAAAGAACTGGGTTTATTTTATGCATACGTGTATGTTGGTTGAATTATTTTAACATGCATGATTATGGACTCACTGTGAGAGGGTCGGGCTGCGTTTTCGTCTGGCACGTTTGCTTGCAATCGAGCAGGTTGTGAAGTGTATGGGCGACAGCGTACACCCCTTTATACACATTACTGAAAATAGGCATCAGGGACATATCAGTGAAGGTGTTCTCCACCTCGGACACTTTCTCCTGTCCTGTGCACACTGGAACATTCTCCTCACCATCCTGCATCGTGAATTTACAGTTAAACAGAGCCTCCCAGAATTCAGTAAATACGGCGCTGCCTTCAGATCTGAGCGGCCTCACGTCTAGAATAAACTCCTGCAAACCGGTCACTGTTGTTTTAGGAATGGCCAGCCCGATGGCCCCGTGCAGGATGTTGTGCTTGTCCCGACCGGCCAGCTCTGGGTCGAAGATCCAGGCCTCGGTTCCAACCCACTGGTATCTGGTGATGTTGTGCTGGAAAAACACATCCAGCAGAATCTCCAGATCCCAAGTGTCAAGGAATCCCACAATCACTCGAGACGTGGAGCTTTTGATTTGCTCGATCATTCTCAGCACTCGTTCTTGTGAGTACGTTCTAAAAAACGGAAGGGAATATTCCAGGCAGATGCCCAACTGCCCGGCAGCTTCGGTGAACGCAGCCATGCCGCTGTTACCGTAATCATCGTCTCGTCTTATTGCTCCGACCCAGGTCCAGCCGAAGAACTTGACCATCTCTGCGAGTGCTCTGCTTTGGTAGTAATCGCTGGGAATAGTGCGCAGAAATGAGGGATATTTACTCTTGTCACTGAGACACTCGCATGTAGCGTAGTGACTGATCTTAGAGGGAAAAGAGATTTAAACAGTCATCTAAGGTAAATGATACACTATGTTAAACATTATCATTAAACCAACAATCACATCAAAAATGCACAAGATCTTACCATAGGAATGCTGAAGGGCCCTATACTCATCGCTATAGCCATGGACACCGATGAGTACGTTTCCCCGATCATGGCCTGTACCTGAGCCGGCTTTGTGCAGCTCTTATTCGAGATCGAGTTCTCATTTCCGTTCACAAGCGCCATCGCCTTTCTGGTCCCCTCTGCAGCAGAACCACACGTGTCGTAAATCTTATAGCCCAAGAAAACTCCCGGCAGCAGAGACGAACTGTTGTTGATCTCCTCTATCGCAAAGATCAACGTCTGCGAGAGCTGGAAACCTCGGAAATCCACACTGATCAGAAAAATCTGACAATTATTTTTGTAGCAGAGCTGAAAGCTTTAGAATTGCTATACGAGTTTGTGCACGCTTCTTACCTGATGCACTTCATTGCTTGCGGCATGTCCGTGTAGGAGAAGTCTGTGGTCTCCCAGCTGCTATGGAAGGGGAAGAGCCCTCCGACCGTTATATCACCGTCCCTCCATAGCTGTGGGTACGCAGGCTCTCCTTGTAAGCTACACTGAGTCCCGTTAGCTCTGGAAAAGTGTATAAAGGCCGTTATCACGTGCATGAGGGTGAAGAACGGCTCCATCAATCTACTCAGCTATAAAAAACGAACAATGGTTCAGAGCATCAGTGTCGGGTCCAGCGTTTTGTCTGGTCGAATTTTATTGCTACTTATACAGACGAATCCTCTCCGGTGAAATGACCCCTGTGGGCTGATGTCAAAAAGTAGGTGTGACTTTCAAATGTGAGATTCAGTCATCTAAACACGTAGGCATTAGGTCATTATTAACAACCCCATATCAAAAGTCATTTATTAATAAACATCCATTCCTGCATTTTAGACCTGCAGCACATTCCAAAAAAAGTTGGGACGGTAAAGCATTTACAACTTTGTAACCTCGCACCGAGGACACCAAGCGACATCCTAAGGTGTTTACAATTCTTCACACGTTCTCTATTGGGGACAGATCAGGACTGCAGGCAGGCCAGTCCAGCACCCGTACCCTCTTCTTCCGCAGCCACGCCTTTGTAATGTGTGCAGCAGGTGGGTTTGCATCGTCTTGTTGAAAAATGCTGCACGTCCCTGGAAAAGACGACGTCATGAAGGCAGCACATGTTGCTCTAAGATCTCAGTGCACTTTTCTGTATTAATGCTGCATCACAGAGTGTAAATGACCTTTACCAAGGGCACTGACATGCCCCATACCATGACAGACCCTGGCTTTTGGACGTGTTGCTGATAACAGTCTGGATGGTCCTTTTCATCTTTGAACCGGATCACATGGCTTCCATTCTTTCCAAAATAGAGCTGGAATGCTGATTCATCTGACCACAATACACGTTTTCACTGTGTGATGGTCCATACTAGATGCCTCCGAGCCCAGAGAAGTGGACACAGCTTCTGGACGTGGTTAACATAAGGCTTCTTTTTTGCACAGTAAAGTGTTAAGTATGATTTGTGCAGTAATTCTGTATTGTAGAGCTTGATAAAGGTTTGATAAACTAATCCCTCACCCATGTGGTTATATCAGCTAGTGTTGAGTGGAGGTTCTTGATGCCGTCTGAGGGATGGAAGATCACGAGTGTTCAGCTTAAGATGGTTTTGGTTTAATGATATTCTGCACTGTAGAGGGAGAACATGCAAATCCCTTCTGATCTTTCTTTGAGGTTCATTGTTTTTAAACATTTCAATCATTTTCTCACACATTTGTGGACAAACTGGATCCTCTGATCGTCTTTACTCATCAGAGACTCTCAGCCTTTCCTGGATGCTGCTTTTGTACCAAACCATGATTACAATCACCTGTTTAACATCACATCATTAATGTTTTCACCTCATTACTAGCACTAAATTGCCCCCATCCCAACTTTTTTTGGAATGTGTTGCAGGTCTGAAATGCAGGAATGGATGTTTATTAATAAATGAAATGAAGTTGAGCAGATAAAAGATGAAATATCTCAGGTTCATCCTGTCTGGCATCAAATAAAAGTCAAAATAAATGTAAGAAACTCTGTGTTTATATTTTATTATTTGCATTTTCCATACTGTCCCAACTTTATTTCTGATTTGTTGTTGTATAATAAATGTTTTATGTATATGTTTTCATTATATTTTGGTACATCTGAAGCTTAATAAATGTCCAGGATCCAGATAAATTGTATATATATATAATATTTATTTATAGTTATTCATACACTCACTCAGATCTTTACATGGTAAATACTCTCCAGCTATTTCTTTTGCGCTGCTCGTCCCATGATGGCCTTTTTGGTGTTCCGTTCGGGGTGCAGGAGGATAATGTAACACTTTGGGGCGAATATAGCCACCAGGAGACCAAAACTAGAAGCCAGGATGGCGAAAACCTCTACGGCAACAGAGTATTTTCCGGGAGAGCTGACGTATGCTGGTACAAAGGTGATCCACACGGCGCAGAAGATCAGCATGCTAAAGGTGATGAATTTGGCCTCGTTGAAGTTATCTGGAAGGTTCCGGGCCAGAAAAGCGAGCAGGAAGCTCACGGCAGCCAGCAGGCCGATGTAGCCTAACAGAGTCGCGAAGCCCATCACCGAACCCACGGCACACTCGTAGACTATCTTTGAGCTGATGTAGCGGGTGTTTTTGTAGGGTTTGGGAGATGATGTGGCCAGCCAGACTGTACAGATGACCACCTGAAGGGCTGTAAGAACCAGAACTGTTCCTCTCTGTTGGGCGATGCCAAACCACTTCAGAGCATTCTGTCCTTCGGGTCGAGAGGACTTGAAGACTGCCACCACCACCATGGTTTTGACCAGGATGCTGGAGACACTGAGCGCGAAGCTGATCCCGAAGGCCACGTGCCTCAGCTGACACGTCCACGTCTGTGGCTGACCGATGAACAGCAGAGCGCACAGGAAGCAGAGTTTCAGCGACAGCAGAAGAAGAAAGCTCAGTTCCGAGTTGTTGGCCCGGACCACCGGGGTGTGGCGGTGATGCACGAAGACGAAAAGGACCCCCGCGCAGAAGCAGGAGCCGAACAGGGACGCAGCGGTCAGGGAGATGCCCAGCGGGTCTTGATAGGACAGGAACTCCACCTCTTTAGGGATGCAGCGGTCCTTTTCTGGACTGGACCAGAACTCGTCCGCACATGCAGTGCACTCGTACGAATCTGAGAAAGAAACGGTAGGATTTAGGTCCAAACACTGAGAAGCACTATGGGAAATATGGGCAGCAGTTTGTGTGGAGGCTGCACCATCTCGAGAACCTGGGTTTAAACCTCATCTTGGTTGTCCAGTTTCCTTCCATCTACCAGTAGGTGCAGGAAGTAGACTGATTGCTCTAGGTTGGCCCTAAAGGTATAAGTGGGTGATGGACTGGGGATGTACTGGGTGTATTTCTGATTGGTGCTTTGTGTTTTTTGGTGGCACCAGGGCAGCTGTAAATAAATAAATAAATAATAAATAAATAAATAAATAAGAACCCTTTTACCTGTTGTGTTGCTGATCTCTCCGTCTGCGCAGGGTAGGCAGTCAAAACAACAGATGGGCACGCCCTTCCTCCTGGCTTTCCTGGTACCCGGGGGGCAGCTCTCACTGCACACAGACCTGGGTGGCTAAATAATGGGGGGTTCAGAATTATCTGTCAAAAGTATTCCGACCCCTTGGTTTTAGCTCTCCAAATTGTGGTCAGTTCCTATACAAGTGTCTAGATTTAAATTGGAGTCGACCTGTCGCAATCTGCTTTGATTGAACATAGTGGATAGGCAGACACCTGATTCTATAAGGTCCTATAATTTACACAGCATTGCCAGGACAAAACCCAAACCATGAAGTCCAAGGAGTCACCCTTTGGCAGCAATTACAGCTGCAAGTCATCATAGATACACTTGGACTTTGGGCGGTTTATCCCATTTGTCATGTCAGATCCAAGATCTCTTGGAGTGGATGGTGAGTGTCTGTGAGCTACTACCTTCAGGTCTCTTTACAGATGTCGAAAAAGCTACTCTAGTGTTGTTTTGGCTGCATGCTTTGGGTCACTGTCTAAGTTTTACAATGGGCATTGTGTTTCCTGTTCTGCCTGTCTCTGGACAGAACATTTGGAGCTCTTTTAGAGTGACCGTTGGGTTCTGGAAATCCACAGACAGTTCCTTAGAATTTATGGATTGCTTTTGTCCTGACGGTGCTTTATAAACCATGGCCTCCTACAGACCCGAGTGTGTGCCTTTCCCAACTGTGTTCAATTAATTCAGATTTTAGCAGCCAATGTGTTCTTATTAACACTTAATTAGAGCTTAATTAGATGTTCAAAAATTCCCCAATGATGTTTTACTGATAGATGATCCAGTGTAGACTGAATGATGTGTATAAATCTCAGTATTACTAGTCCAGAATCAAATGCTCAACACAAAGTGCACAAAAAGTCAAGGGGTCTAAATCCACTGCATTTATTAACACACACATATAAATATTAATATTAAAACATTTATTTGTACTTGTGTACGTGTGTATATTTATATTTGTTTCCGATATGTGGAGGACACGATAACCTATTTCTCTTACAAGTGTATGTAAATCTTTAACTTATCAGTGACTTTATAATTCAACATTATTTTAGTATTGTTATTAGTTTTTCTGGGGTAGGGTTAAGGTTAAGGTTAAGATTAGGGTTAGGGTTAAGGTTAGGGTTAGGGGTTAGGCACTTTGTATAAAAATATATGTTAAAGTCTGATGTTATACTTATTAAGGTTTATTATTATTAAACTAAATGTTCATGGGGCGGTGTGGTGGCTCGGTGGGTAGCACTGTGACTGTGTTTGACATCGAACTTGTACTGATGAATCATGGGTAACCTGGAACTACCTGTCCTGCCATGAATGGAACCAAAGTGGGAAACATCACCCTACAATCAGAATAAATAATTGAATAAATAAATATATAAATACGTTCATAGAGGGATTATATAGGTTTATAAAATCAATAATGATAGCAATCAAATTTTAATTGACACTTAGATAGCATTTATATTAGTTTAAAGACATGTTTAATAAAAAAATCATTATATTAATCTGGATATTTGTCCTAACTATGCATGGAATCATAGGTGTGAATGTTACAGGTGAAAACTAAAGATCCAGATGATTTTAGTCATAACCAAAGTACGGGTTCTTGTAACCTTAGCGTGATAACAGTAAATGTTCCTGTGCTCATTCTGAATAAGAACGATAAGAATAAAAAATAAGAAATAAACCTGATTTACTTTTTTCGTCTCAAAGTTCCAGAACAGAGCGTCTTCGTTGAGCGTGAGGACGTGTCCCGCCGGGGCGGCCTCGTACACCACGCCGACCGTACGGACCCTGATGGACCCGTCCGGCTTCGGCTGCCAGCTCATGACATCGTACACAGCCAGGGGGTCGCCGTTCTTGTCGAAAGATACACGGTCCCCGAAGCCAGTGCTGAAATTTACTCTCTGGAGGTAATGAACGACCTACCCAAAGATAAGAGAGACGAGACAGATCTAAACCATGTGATCGTTAAAGTTTATTGCTTTATAATATTTAAAGAATCAATTATTGTGAGTGAATATCAAAGATTAATTATTATATATTATATTATATTTACATATCTAGTAGCTGTTTAAATAATTAGCGTTTACTATAGTATTAAATTCAAATAAAACATATGCATATATACAATATGGACAAAAGTATTGGGACACCCCTTCTAATGACTGAATTCATGTGTTTCAGACACGACAGTTGCTAACAGGTGTAATAAATCAATCATATAAAGGAAATAATGTCCATCCAGCTTTGCAGAAACAGTTTAGGGAAGGACCTTGCCTGTTCCAGCACAAAGCAAACGCTATAAGGACAAGAAGAAAATCTCAGTTAAAGAAACCTGACAAATGCTGCCATTCTTGCCCAAATGGGCACAAATTCCCACACACAGACACACTTCTGTGAGCGGCTGTTGTTCTAGTTGTCCGACAAGCTCAAGCTCAAGCTCAAGGTCAGGCGTCCGAATACTTTTGCGTGTACTATATAGTGTAATTTTCTATATAAAAATATATGTGTGTCTGTTTGGTTACCTGCCAGGGCTGCAGGGTCGATATGTTGGCACAGCTGTGGTTACTAAACGGCCCTTTGCCCTCCTCACATTGCATTAAGTCATGCAGGGCATGCGCCAGTGCATACACAGCCTTATACACATTGTATGAAGCCCTGAGTTCGGACATGTCGCTGTACGCCGTGTTTGTGCTATTCAGGTCCTCCTCCCCCGTACACAGCGTCGTGTCCACTTCCCCTGTGGCCTGGGTTTCTCCGGGATCGAATCTGCAGCCGAACATCTTCTCCCAGAAGATTCGCACCATGTTGTTGGACGGTTCCGTGTCCGGACGCAGGTGCAGAAGAAACTCCCGAAGTCCTTCGATTTCTCCACGACGGATAGCGATGCCCAGAGTACCACCCAGGACGGGCAGCATGCGCTGCGTTAGAAAGACGGGCGAGGTGGCCCAGGCCTCGCTGGCGATCCACTGCTTTCCGGTCACGTTCCTCATCGATATTTCATCCATCAGCGGCAGCAGATAAGCCTCAGTGGAGATCACCACCACCACTTTGGACGTGGAGTCTCTGATCACGCCGACGATACGCCCTATGTCTCTGCGGTTGTTGTCTCGCGGCAGGATCTCCGAGTACGCCACGCAGCCGCCCAGCTTCTCCCGGATGTCCTGGTGGAAGGACAGGGCGGCGTCGATCCCGTAGTCATCGTTGCTGTACACCAGGCCGACCCAAGTCCAGCCGAAGCGTTTTAGGATCTGGATGATGGCGTGCACCTGGAAGGCATCGCTGGGGATGGTCCTGAAGAAGGATGGGTACTGCTGACGATCACTGAGACAGGCACACGTGGCGAAATAACTCACCTGACAGAGAATAAAAGAGAAACTGTGGATAAAAAATATAACATAAGCATAAACAAATATCATGACGTGTCCTAAATCTGTACCATGGGCACCCGGAACAGCCCCAACACGCTAGAGATGGCAATAGAGTGAGTGGACCCCGGGTCTCCGACGATCCCAATCACTGGTGGAGAATCATCGCAGTCCACGTTCGGAACGATCTGGTCAGTACCGCTGATCAGGGCCGTGGCGGCACGGAACGCCACCGCAAGTTTTACGCAGTTGTCGTACAGGTGGTAGCCCAGGGTGACGTTCGGGAGCAGTTTCGGATTCCTGTTGATCTCGTCGATGGCGAAAACCATGGTCTGCGCCTGCTGGAAACTCGCCATGTCGAACCTGAGACACGTGGGTAAACAAAAAACGACAGAATTAAATCACGTCTTGCACATAAATGATAAACAGTGGGTTATTGCACATGAACTTAATATTTGCAACGATTTACAATAATTATTTGGAGGTTAGTTCAAATATTTAGAAGCTGAAAGCATTTGGTTTATGAACACATATTAATAGAATAATAAAATAATTATAATTAGACAAATATGGGACAGCCTATGATATACGTATATATAATTATACACTTCTGTTGCTCTAAATATACTTTAACTAGTTCTCCACATGTTGACAAGGTTCATATTTGATTTACAGACAAGCAAGATGTTGCACAGACAAAATAACAATAACAAACATCATTACAAGCCTTCATAATAATATTATGACATCACAATCGGTCGATTCTCCACAGCATTAAATAATCTATTATTATTCTTTCTTTATTTCTCGGTCCGTTTACTCACTGTTCACAGTAAGGTTCCTCTGGCCTGCTTGTGAAGCTCAGATCTGGGAACACAGTGAGGAAATGGACCTCGAACAGACCGCCGAGAATCAGGTCCCCACTCTGGCGCACCCCGTTTAGCTTGAAGTGCCCTTGGAGCTTGCATGATCCTGAGCCGTGTGCCAGGTCAGGACCGGTGGTGTCGGGGAAGGAGACTGAGGAGCTCCAGGTTATGTACAGATACAGGTATGACAGAAGTAACATGTTTTTTCCTCAAACCTACCTCCCTAGCTTTGCTTTTCCTATCCACCCTGTCCTGTCCTACCCTTGTAAGGGGTATTGTAGGGGTAGTAGGTTTTATACACTAGGTAAGGTCATGTGGGTCCCTGGGGAAATTCTGACATCATATTTTTCGTGTTGTTTATCATGTTGTGGGCCAGTGATAGCTCAGTGGTTAAGGTACTGGACTGGTAAACAGAAGGTTGCTGGTTCAAGTCACGCCACAACCAAGTTGCCACTGTTGGGTCCCTGAGCAAGGCCCTTAACCCTCAATTGCTAATCGTGTTCCGCCCATTGTGTAAGTTGCTTTGGATAAAAGCGTATGCTGTAAATGTTGTCTCATATTTGATTAAAGCAACTGCAGGGCAGCATCATTTTTCATCTCTGTCAATAATGATATAGCTCATATCTCACCCTATGGTTCTTTTTATATGCTAATGCAAGTTTTTAGGACTTTCTGCTGATCCTGTAGGACCTAAATGTGAATTGTACCCTGGTACTGGGCCCAGTTTACAGTACCAGACTATATCCAGTATGAAGCGCTTGTGAGTATCATCGCGTCCTGAAGGTGGCACTATTTCTCCTTTTCATTTTCTGCATCTATTTAACATCATACTGGAACGCTCATACTGGATCTCTTACCCTGGAGTCCAGTTATGTTCTGTGCTCACAGGACAACATTTTAATGTTGTTTGCACTCATATGTACACTGTATGGCTAAATAAAATAAAATAAGGGCACCTCTGCTTACTCTCAGGTTTCTACACTCACTGTCCATTTGATCAGCTCCACTTACCATTGAAGCACTTTATAGTTCTACAATTACTGACTGTAGTCCATCTTTTTCTCTACATGCTTTGTTAGCCCCCTTTCACCCTGTTCTTCAATGGTCAGGACCCCCACAGGACCCCCACAGAGCAGGTATTATTTAGGTGGTGGATGATTCTCAGCACTGCAGTGACACTGACATGGTGGTGGTGTGTTAGTGTGTGTTGTGCTGCTGGAGTTTTTAAATACAGTGTCCACTCACTGTCCACTCTGTTAGACACGCCTACCTAGTCGGTCCACCTTGTAGATGTAAATTCAGAGAAGATCGCTCATCTATTGCTGCTGTTTGAGTAGGTCATCTTCTAGACCTTCATCAGTGGTCACAGGACGCTGCCCACGGGGCGCTGTTTGCTGTTTTTTTTTTGGTTGGTGGACTATTCTCAGTCCAGCAGTGACAGTGAGGTGTTTAAAAACTCCAGCAGCGCTGCTGTGTCTAATCCACTCATACTAGCACAACACACTAACACACCACCACCATGTCAGTGTCACTGCAGTGCTGAGAATCATCCACCATCTAAATAATACCTGCTCTGTGGGGGTCCTGTGGGGGTCCTGACCATTGAAGAACAGGGTGAAAGGGGGCTAACAAAGCATGTAGAGAAACAGATGGACTACAGTCAGTAATTGTAGAACTACAAAGTGCTTTTATATGGTAAGTGGAGCTGATAGCATGGACGTTATTATGGCTGATCGGTATATATATATATATATATACAGTGTATCACAAAAGTGAGTACACCCTTCACATTTCTGCAAATATTTTATTATATCTTTTCATGGGACAACACTATAGAACTAAAACTTGGATATAACTTAGAGTAGTCAGTGTACAACTTGTATAGCAGTGTAGATTTACTGTCTTCTGAAAATAACTCAACACACAGCCATTAATGTCTAAATGGCTGGCAACATAAGTGAGTACACCCCACAGTGAACATGTCCAAATTGTGCCCAAAGTGTAAATATTTTGTGTGACCACCATTATTATCCAGCACTGCCTTAACCCTCCTGGGCATGGAATTCACCAGAGCTGCACAGGTTGCTACTGGAATCCTCTTCCACTCCTCCATGATGACATCACGGAGCTAGTGGATGTTAGACACCTTGAACTCCTCCACCTTCCACTTGAGGATGCGCCACAGGTGCTCAATTGGGTTTAGTCCATCACCTTTACCTTCAGCTTCCTCAGCAAGGCAGTTGTCATCTTGGAGGTTGTGTTTGGGGTCGTTATCGTGTTGGAAAACTGCCATGAGGCCCAGTTTTCGAAGGGAGGGGATCATGCTCTGTTTCAGAATGTCACAGTACATGTTGGAATTTATGTTTCCCTCAATGAACTGCAGCTCCCCAGTGCCAGCAACACTCATGCAGCCCAAGACCATGATGCTACCACCACCATGCTTGACTGTAGGCAAGATACAGTTGTCTTGGTACTTCTCACCAGGGCGCCGCCACACATGCTGGACACCATCTGAGCCAAACAAGTTTATCTTGGTCTCGTCAGACCACAGGGCATTCCAGTAATCCATGTTCTTGGACTGCTTGTCTTCAGCAAACTGTTTGCGCGCTTTCTTACGCGTCAGCTTCCTTCTGGGATGACGACCATGCAGACCGAGTTGATGCAGTGTGCGGCGTATGGTCTGAGCACTGACAGGCTGACCTCCCACGTCTTCAACCTCTGCAGCAATGCTGGCAGCACTCATGTGTCTATTTTTTAAAGCCAACCTCTGGATATGACGCCGAACACGTGGACTCAACTTCTTTGGTCGACCCTGGCTAAGCCTGTTCCGAGTGGAACCTGTCCTGGAAAACCGCTGTATGACCTTGGCCACCATGCTGTAGCTCAGTTTCAGGGTGTTAGCAATCTTCTTATAGCCCAGGCCATCTTTGTGGAGAGCAACAATTCTATTTCTCACATCCTCAGAGAGTTCTTTGCCATGAGGTGCCATGTTGAATATCCAGTGGCCAGTATGAGAGAATTGTACCCAAAACACCAAATTTAACAGCCCTGCTCCCCATTTACACCTGGGACCTTGACACATGACACCAGGGAGGGACAACGACACATTTGGGCACAATTTGGACATGTTCACTGTGGGGTGTACTCACTTATGTTGCCAGCTATTTAGACATTAATGGCTGTGTGTTGAGTTATTTTCAGAAGACAGTAAATCTACACTGCTATACAAGTTGTACACTGACTACTCTAAGTTATATCCAAGTTTCATGTCTATAGTGTTGTCCCATGAAAAGATACAATGAAATATTTGCAGAAATGTGAGGGGTGTACTCACTTTTGTGATACACTGTATATATATATACACTGTATATATAATTATAACTCCCTAAAACGGTAATAAAATTTTCTATATTTTAAAATGATTTCTATTGTGTACGTTGTGTTTTCTTTAGTACAATGTGAGCAGTTCTAAGAAGCATGTATGATCTGTATGTGATAAATAAACTCAGATTTCATTAGATTTTCGTTGATTTTAGTTTTCATCTGATTGGCCTGTTTTAAAATCAATCCCCGTCGTGACCAGACGACGTGACGAACATCTCGTATAAAGCTCCGTCCTCACGTCGCTGTTCACTTTGGGTGGAGTCCCCGGTGCCCATGATTGTATTCAGGAGCCTCTCTGATGCTTAAGAAGATGCCAGCTGGTGTGTTGGCACTACTGGCTCTTTTTCAGCTCTTCTGGTTTAAAGTCGAGTCTTTAAATTCGAGTCACGGGTGTCAGAGGTTCGGGGAATTCGATCCGTATGTTCTGGAAGAGAACGGGGACGTTATTATTGGGGGGCTTTTCCCTTTGCACTACGTCGCTCCAGAACCTGATCATGTGTTTACAGGCCAACTGCTGGATCGGCGGTGCAGTGGGTGAGTAAGATCGTGCAGGGTGCACCTTGTGTTTGAGTTTCACACATGAACGAGCTTCAGTATGTAATAAAAACACGTCAAACTAATAATGTTTAAATTTTATATTATTTTATCTACCTCTCTCACCCTGTCCAGTTTTGATCTGAGAGCTTTCCGCTGGGTCCAGACCATGGTCTTCACCATCGAGGAGATAAACAGGAACCCCGCTCTTTTGCCGGGGGTGAAGCTGGGATACCGGATTCTGGACTGCTGCGATCACGTTCACACCAGCCTGCAGAGCGCGTTCACTCTGGTCAACAGATCCTCTAACCTTGACGTGGAAGCTTCTGCAGCCAGTAGTCCACGCTGCCTTTCTAAAGCTCCTGTTCCTGCTATCATAGGCCTGGCATCATCCACCCCGACCAGGACAGTAGCTCACACGTTCGGACCATTTGAGATCCCTCTGGTGAGCTCGGTTTAAAGAAGGAATGTGGCTTTATTTATAAAATTTAAGGAGAGTATCAGATTATCTGATGTATCTGATGTATCTGACACTATCGTCATGAGCACAGGCGGTGGATTCTGTATCTGTAGAACCAGTGCAGCGATATTTTAAATGAGCTTTAATTATCATGTCACTACATTTACACTCTTAACTGTAGCTTCTGTGCTGATGCAAAAAAAAAAAAAACACAATAAATATGAAAATAAAGGAAAATAAAAAAATAATTGCAGAAATAAACAAATAAATAGAGAAATAAATAAATAAATGCAAAAATACTTAAATAAATAAATGCAAAAGTACTTAAATAAATAAATAAATAAATAAATGAAAAAATACAAAATAAATAAATAAATATATGCAAAAATACAGAAATAAATAAATAAATGCAAGAATACTTAAATAAATAAACAAATGCAAAAATACTTAAATAAATAAATAAATAAATGCAAAAATACTGAAATAAATAAATAAATAAATAAATGCAAAAATACAGAAATAAATAAATGAATTAATAAATAAATGCAAAAATACTGAAATAAATAAATGCAGAAATAAATAAATGCAGAAATAAATAAATGCAGAAATAAATAAATAAATAAATACATACATAATTGCAGAAATACAAAAATAAAAATAAATAAATAAATGCAAAAATACAGAAATTAATAAGTAGAAAAATGAAAATGAATGCAGAACTTCAGAAATAAATAAATAAATGAATAAATAAAGAAATCCAGAAATAAATAAATGAAATAATAAATACAGAAATAAATAAATAAATGCAGAAATAGGCTTATTAGACAGTGATGTATGGAAATGTAGAAATAAATTCAGGGCATTTATTGAAATATGTCCTATTTCATGTATTTATCAACTTATTATTTAATTAATTAATTAATTAATTTATATAATATACGTTTTATTTGTGCATTTATTTATTTATTGTCATTTCTCGTCCACTGTATCACAGGGCCATTACTGATTACTGATTACTGATTTACTGTATGGTTGAAAGCCGCTCTGGTCGCATACCAATAAGACCGAACACTCCAGCTTTAAAATAAATCCTATTTCTGGTTTAATCATCTTTCTGTTTTTATAAGGTTCTATATGGTGGAACAGTGGGTCATGTACTTGCTGCACAGACTTTATCAAAAAAACTTGGTTCAAGATCATGTGTATCATAAATATGTGCTGAACATTACGTTTAAAACAGATTGGTGTGGTTTAATGGTTTGTAATATTTTCTATCTGATGTGAATGAAACACACTTATATATCTGTGAGAAGCAACTAACCCATTCTGCTCATCCTCATCCTCGTTCTCTTCTTCACCTTTACTTCTCTCAGATCAGCTACTTTGCGACCTGCACGTGTCTCACCGATAAGCGTATTTACCCCTCGTTCCTGCGCACCGTCCCCAGCGATGTTTTCCAGGTTCAGGCTCTGGTTCAGCTGATGGATCATTTCGACTGGCGTTGGGTGGTCACGATAGGCACGGAGGACGATTACAGTCGCTACGGGATCCAGGCCTTTACGGAGGAGCTGGAGAGACGGGGTGGCTGTGTGACTTTCCACCGTACCATCCCCAAGGTGCCCGTTCCGGAACAGATCAGTGGGATTGTTGATGCCTTGGAGGCCTCCACAGCTCGGGTGGTCGTGGTTTTCGCAACAGAGGGTCAGCTCCTGGAGCTGCTGATGGAGGTGGCCCGGAGGAACCTGACAGGCTGGCAGTGGGTGGCCAGTGAGGCCTGGGTGACCGCCAGTATGCTCACTGCACCTGAGTTTCAACACGTCTTAGCCGGGACGTTGGGCTTTTCCTTCAGAGGAGCCAACATCTCTGGACTGGCTGAGTTTCTCCTCAAGGTGCGCCCCTCGGCCGACCCCGGGGCCGTCTTCACTAACATGTTTTGGGAAGAACAGTTTGGTTGCAGGCTAAGTTATGCTGGCAGTAGGGGCGCAGACAGGCCGCTGTGTACTGGTTTGGAGGATCTAACCCAGGTGGAAAGCAGTTACACGAGCATGACTCCGGTGCGAGTCTCCTATAACGTGTATAAGGCGGTATACGCCATCGCCCATGCCCTACACCAGCTTCTACAGTGCACCCACTCGGCACAAGACTCAAATCAGAGGAGCTGTAAGACTGGCACACAGTTCTCACCTGGGCAGGTAATGTATGTGGACACATAAGTAAAAGCTTGTTGGACAAATATGAGCATCAAAACAGAGATTGTCCATATATATTTGGCTATATGGTGTATTAATTCCATAATATCCATTATTAATGTATATATTCTCACCCTGTTTCCTTTATTAGTTACTACAGTATCTGAGGAACGTAAAGTTTACCAACCAGTTTGGAGAGAAAGTGTATTTCGATGAGAACGGAGAGCCGGTTCCACTGTACGACATCATCAACTGGCAGAGAGACGGGCACGGTGGAATCCGTTTCCGGAAAGTGGGCAGCTACGATGGTTCGGCGTCCCGTTGGCAACAGCTTGACGTTAACATGAACCTGATCGAATGGACAGGAGGGCAGAGAAAGGTAAATCTGCTCTGGTCAGCAAAGCAAAGAGTGGTTTAACGTACGATTAACTGCTTATACAATCAAGGGTCACTCTCTGGAGACTTTGCCTGCTTTTCAGTAATACCCTGGATGGGGTGCCAGTCCATCTCAGGGCACACACACACCCCTTCACCTATAGGTCAATTTTGTATCTCCAGTTAGCCTGACTGCATGTTTTTGGACTGTGGGAGAAAACCCACACAGACACAGGGAGAACATGCAAACTCCACGCAGAAAGGACTCGGACCACCCCACCTGGGGATCGAACCCAGGACCTTCTTGCTGTGAGGCGTCAGTGCTACCCACCGAGCCACCGTGCCACCTTGGAGTTGAACAGTAATTCAATAATTGAATTCAACAGTAACTCAATAATTTAAGTTTTATTCTCAAATTTTGACGAGACCCACTGTGCATTGTGCTTTTTATTGGGTGCAGTCAAACTAGCCTTATTTAAGTTTCTAATTCTATCATTTTGACCAAACACACAGATAAATCCATAATAAACTTAATAAAAAATATATCATTTGTCTTTCTTTGTGTGTCCAAAAAGTTACTGGAACAAAATATATAAATGATAAATAACTGTATGTCGGCTGTATGTCAATCTAGTCATATCCAATTCCCCGATCACATTTCGCCTCCTCTACTTCTGCAGACCTCCACTCCTGACCGAGGAGGGTCGCTTCTTTTCACCTGCACCAGGCGGGTTCATACAGAGATCTGTATCATGCACAGAGAGTCACGCACTGATCTCCGTTATCCCCCGTCTCTGTGCAGTGCCTCGATCAGCCAGCAGAGGTCGTAACTGCAGCAGTTATGATAAATCGCCCGGCCTCCCAGTAGTACAGCTTTAAAACCCTTAGATTCTGATCTAAATATAGGTTGTTTTTTTACTGCAGGTTCCTTCGTCTCTGTGTACGTCCCCGTGTCCTCCCGGGACTCGACAGGCCACGCGGACAGGACAACCCGTCTGCTGCTTCGACTGTCTGCCCTGCACCGACGGAGAGTTCTCCAACACATCAGGTAAAGACAGGTGTACCTAATAAAGTGCTTGTCAAGTGTATGTACGTTATATCAATCACGTGTGTGCCGTTCTTTTCAGGAGTCACAGAATGCATCAAGTGTCCTCTGTATTACTGGTCCAACGCTGAGAGGGTGGCATGCGTGGCTGGCATCGAGGAGTTCCTTTCCTTTCAGGAGGTCATGGGTATCATCCTGGTGGCGCTGTCTCTCCTCGGGGTCGCCGCCGCCAGCGCCGTCTTTGTGATCTTCTTCCGCTTCAGAACCACTCCTATAGTCAAAGCCAACAACTCGGAGCTGAGCTTCCTGCTCTTGGTGTCTCTGAAACTCTGCTTCCTCTGCTCACTGGTGTTCCTGGGTCGACCCTCTCTGTGGTCCTGCCAGGCCCGGCAGGCGGCGTTCGGGATCAGCTTCGTCCTCTGCATCTCCTGCATCCTGGTGAAGAGCATCGTGGTGCTGCTGGCCTTTCGTTCCACCATGCCGGGTTCCAGCTCCCTGAAGCGCTTCGGTCCGACTCAACAGAGAGCGTTCATTGTCTTCTGTACTGCCGGCCAAGCCGTGCTCTGCATGAGCTGGCTGGTATCGTCGCCCCCGTACCCCTATAAGAACACCTCCTATCAGGGCGGGAGGATTGTGCTGGAATGTAAAGATGTCTGGCCACTGGGGTTCTATCTGGTTCTTGGATATATCGGCGTCCTCTCCTGCATTTGCTTCATCCTGGCCTTTCTGGGTCGGAAACTTCCGGACACGTTTAACGAGGCCAAGCTGATCACGTTCAGCATGCTGATATTTTTCGCAGTTTGGATCTCGTTTATTCCGGCGTACAACGGCACACCGGGGAAATACACTGTCGCGGTGGAGATGTTCGCCATCCTGGCCTCCACTTTCGGCCTGCTGTTCTGCATCTTCGCTCCTAAATGCTACATCATTCTGCTGAGGCCTGAACTCAACACCAAAAAAGGACTGACTGGAAAAAGCTCAAAATGAGGCATTCTTATAATATGCGGTCCTATAGGGCCTATACTGTATGGCCAGAACAACACGGACAATCCTGCTTAGGTGTACAAAATCCCATTAAAAGCTCAACCCTCATTAAACACCTTTGGGATTGATTGGAACCTCAACTGGGAAGCCGGCCTTCTCATCCAACATCGGTGCCTGACCTCACAACAAAGTCTCAGAGCAGAGGCTGTTATAATAATAAATACAAAGGATGCACGCTCAGGGTCAGGTTAGACCAATGCACATCAAGTCAACTTAGTTTTTAAATAATATGGACAAAGTGTACTTCAGTTCTAGTCTTTAGCACTGCTGCTTTGTGTGGATGGCTGGTAAACTCTATTAACTCTATAATACTTTAGAAAATTATAATGTGAATGGTGGCCTACAGGTGGCGCTGGAGTAAACCAGTGAGGTTTCTATATAATACTGTAATAATAATTGTAATAATAATAATAATAGAAATAAGCCTGTGATTGTTTTAGCAAGAAGATGCCGGGCCTCATTCTGCACATACAACTACAAAGTGCGTGTGCTTGAGCGGCCTGCCTGTGGTGCATCATGAAGAGGACGGCGAGCACGGACTGTCGAGCACCTGAAGTCTCGTATCAAGCAAAACTGCAACCATTAGTGTTCTCAGTTCCCCACACATTAAAACATCTCATAAATAGGAAAGCTGATGGAACACGGGGGGAACATGCCCCCATCCTGACTTTTTTGGAGTGTCCTGCAGGAATCTATTTACACATTTATTATTATATATTAAGATTTTTTTTCTGTTTACTTGTATCCGTTAAATAAAGATATAAGAGAATAAAGATTTAAGAGAATTAACACATCACAGATTCTTCTTTTTATTGCGTATTACAAAGTGGCCTAACTTTGACTTATTGGGCACAAATTCCCACAGACACACTTCAAAACCTTGTGGAACGCTCTCCCAGGAGTCTGGGCGCTCTCTTTTAACCACTTATCTCGTTCTACCATCTCATTAGACCCAGAATTATCTTCCTTTCTGGTCAGTGATCCCATTTTAAAGGCAACCTTTTCGTCATCCTGTGGGCTACACCATACGGCCAAAAGTATTTGGACACCTGACCATGAGCTTGCTGGACATCCCTGTTTTTGTCTTTGCGTCTGTCAGAATGACAGCATGTGTATGTATACGGCTGGGCACTGATTGATCAGTCAATGTTCCAATTCATCCCAGAGCTGATGAGTTTGGCTGAGGTCAGGGCTCTGTGCAGGAGGTTTTCTTGCTCTGTATAGAGCTGGAACAGGAAAGGGCCTTCCATAAACTGTTGAAAGCATTAAATGTCCTTTATATAACTGATTTATTACACCTTTTAGTATCTGTCGTGGCTGAAACACATGAATTCGATAAGTAGAAGCGGTGTCCCTATACTTTTGTCCATGTAGTGTATAGTTTTCAGGTCACCCAAATAACATTCTATACATTTATTGTTTACTATGATTTAATGGTAAACACAAAAACCATGTGAGAACATATATTTTATTATTATTTACTGTGACGTGTTTATATACAAGTGCATTTTACAGTCTTTTAAACACCTGACACTAAATACAAACCAGTATCTAAGTGGACGCTGCCTTTATATAACATTCTTACATTCTATATATATTTATGTCACCCTTATTTTTTATAAAAAGCATTGATCATGTTTTCCCCATGAGGTGCTTCTTGGTGTTCTGCTCCGGCCTAAACACGATTATAAAACATTTAGGAGCAAAAATACAAACAATCAGACCAAAACTTGATGCTAAAATAGCAAAAATCTCCACAGCTACAGTAAATTTACCAGGTGAACTGACATACGCTGGAATAAAAGTGATCCAAACTGCACAGAATATCAACATGCTGAAGGTGATAAATTTAGCTTCATTAAAATTATCAGGAAGTTTTCGAGCCAGAAAAGCCAAAACAAAACACAGAAGAGCCAAAATCCCGATATAACCCAGAACAGCCCAGAAGCCCACAGCTGATCCTAATCCACATTCCAGTATGATTCTTTCCTTGTATGTTAGTAGATTTTTAAAGGGGAATGGAGGGGAGATTTTTAACCAAAGAACACAAATAATGACCTGTATTAAAGTAAAAGCAAGAACACTGAGTCTCTGCTGTGGAGGCCCAAACCATTTCATGATGTTACTGCCCGGAAGTGTCGCTCTGAACGCCATCAACACCACTAATGTTTTACCCAGAACACAGGAGATGCAGAGGACGAAGGTGATCCCGAACGCTGTGTGGCGCAGCATGCAGGACCACTCCGAGGGTCGACCGATGAAAGTAAGTGAACAGAGGAAACACAGAGTCAGAGAGAAGAGCAGCAGGAAGCTCAGCTCAGAGTTGTTGGCTCTGACGATCGGGGACATCCTGTGTTTGTAGAAGATGGTCGCCACGAATACAGCCATGACGGCCCCAGCGATGGAGAACACGGTCAGGATGATGCTGAGGGTGTCGTCCCAGGACAGGAACTCGACGGGTTTGGGGAGGCAGCTGTCTCGCTTAGGATTGGGCCAGAACTCAGGAGGGCAGCGCAAACAATCTAAAGAGTCTGAAAGCAAAATAAAACCTTATTAGAGCCTAATTTTATATTCAACACTATATTGTATTTTACACTACATTACTCCCCTTTGGTACAAGAATATTTCACCCTGTCATTTCTGTCGTCTTCTAATCAGTCTTCTGCTGCTGGGACCTTGATGGCATACGAGGAGGGTATATTTGCCTGACATATGATGTGTACGCTGTCCACTGACCCCCTATTATTCGCCTGTACTTTGAGGGATTTGTGTGTAGGGGCCAGTCTAGCACATGGAGAGTCACACGCTCTTCTATATCTATACAGCCGCCTTTTTTTCGACAAGTAGAATATCAGAGCTTGATCTGAGAGTCCAGATCAAGAGTCTGGATGAAAGGAGTCATGATAACCTACCTGTCGTGTTACTGATCTCTCCCTCCCCGCAGGGTATACAGTCATAGCAGCAGACAGGTCTTCCCTTCTGCACGGCCTTCCTGGTACCCGGAGGACAGCTCTCGCTGCACACGGAGACTGGAACCTCAAAAAGAAATGTTATAATGCTTTAAATCCAAATTATTCAGAATGTATTACAGCTTAAGGATGCAGAGCCTCGATACCGTACCTTGGTCTGTCCTCCCACCCAGCTGATGGCTTTGTTTATGGTAAATTCTTGCCCTCTCGGTCTGGACGAGTCGTAGTGACCAACAGCCACAAAATCCAAAGCGCCGTCCTTCTTAACCTGCCAGTTTACGAGCTCGTAGACGGCCGGAGGGTCTCCGCTAGAGTCGAACGAGACCTGTAAACCGTTCCTGGTAGTGAAGTTTACTCGTTTGAGCTGGTCACGTATCTGCAATTTAAAAAACCTGTTTATTAGTTGTAGTGCATATATTCTATTTACAGAAAAATGCCAATAATGTAGAGTTCTGGTCGCCCAAGTGCTCTCCGAGTCTCAGCTCTGCTACCAGTCAGCTAGGCGCCCCCTTGTGGGCACAACTGGCAGAGCCTGCAGCAGACAGAAACGTACAGTAGTCTGCTGGAAGGGAAAAGACGGGACTAAAAAGAGGGTGTGTAAGGACCCCGTACAGAAGTGGAGGAACGTGGAGATCAGTGCGTGACTCTCCGTGCGCGAGACCGACCTCACGTGCTGATCCACTGAAGTACGGGGGGATAAGAAGGGAGGGCGTGTCAGGAGACTATACCCTTCCTGTACACCATCGGGGTCTCGAGCAGAGGAAGAGGAACTGGCTACGACTAAACTGGGAGAAAAAGGGACAAAATGCATAAATTAAATAATAAATGATGTAGTTTATACCTGCCATGGTGCCAGTTTAATGTTCTTGTCGCACTGCGTTTCATTACATATCAGCTGGTGAATGGCGTACGCTATGGCATACGTTGCTTTGTACACCATATTAGTGACGCGCAGCTGAGACGTGTCTGTGTACGCATTGTGCAGTGCGTTAATGTCCTCGGTGCCATCACACACCCGTGTGCCCTCAGAGGTGCCCGTCCGCCCTTCAAGCTTACAGCCGAACGAGCTCTCCCAAAACTCAGTAAGCAGAGGCGATTTCAAAGCCTTGGTGGCCGTCAGGTCTAATAGAAACTCACGAAGTCCTGGAATAACGTATCTGGGGATCCCGAACCCTATCGCCCCGGCGCACATGTTAAAGCGCAGCAGCTCGGGCTCAATGATCCACGTCTCGCTTCCTATCCACTGAAGAGGAGGCGGTGGCTGTCGGGCGAGCTCCTCCAGGAGGAACCGCATATCACCAGAGGCAAGAAACGCCACGATGACGCGGGCGGTCGACCTGCGGATCACGTCGGCCACTCTCTCCAGTTTACTGCGGGGTTGCGTCCTGTAGTAGGACTCCGAATACTCAACACAGATCCCCTCCGCCTGCGCGGCCTTCAGGAACGCCGCCATGCCGTAATTTCCGTAGTCCGAGTCGCTGCGCACCGCTCCGATCCACGTCCAGCCGAAGTGTTTGACCATTTTCGCCAGCGCGGCCGCTTGGTGTTGGTCGCTGGGTATGGTCCTGAAGAAGGCAGGATACTGAGCTTTATCACTCAGACACGTGCAGGTTGAATAGTGGCTCACCTGGAGTTCAGACAGAGCAAGAAAAACAAGATCATGAAATGTTACTTTGATCATCATAAAACCTTTTGATGTTGTGGATCAAAGTCAGAAAATTTGTTTGCTAATTGATCAAATACTTGATCACTGCTTTATTTATCAGGGGTCTGGTGGGTCTGGCACCACACAGAACTCTAGGTGCATGGCAAAAATTCACACTGAGGGCTGTGTACAGTAGCCAACCCACCTTCTGCACATTTAGAAAACAGGAAAGGGGGAGAGAATCCTGATGCAGACACTGAGAAACCCGTTATGATGAATCTCCAGGCAGACAGAAAACAGGAGCAAGGATAAAACCCAGGTCCTCAGGTTCTATGCTGTGCAAAGACATTACACATCTACTGTATACTGTATATTCGTACTAAATAGCCAAAAGTATTCGGACGCCTGACCGTGAGCTTGTCAGACGTCCCATTTTAAAAACAAACACTACTAAAACAGAGCGACCTCAGCTAGAACAACAGCCGCTCTTCTGTAAAGCATCTCACAAGACTTTGAAGTGTGTCTGTGGGTATCTGTGCTCATTCAGTCAAAAGCTGGCAGCATTTGTATGTACTGTTTACGGCCGGGCACTGATTGATCAGTCGATGTTCCGGTTCATCCCAGAGCTGTTGACTGGGGCTGAGGTCAGTGCTTCGTGCAGCTTGTATTTACGTCTTTATAGAGCTCGCTCATGCTGGAACAGGGGTTTATTACTTGTTGGCTTAAACACTCAACTTCACTAATTAGAAGCAGTGTCTCAGTACTTTAATATATATAATATACTATAAAAATATAATTTATAGTTAAATATACCAATTTTAACCTTAAAGTTAATTTTTATATACATTAATTTAAAATAAATACAGTCAGTAATGCATTTTTCGTAATGGAAGCATGAATAAAAACAATAATAAAAATAAATAAATAAATAAAAGCCGCTTTTAATAATCTTTAGGAAAGTCTAAGACAAAGAAAATGTTTTCCCTTTTTTTCTTCTTTACATGATCATCATATTCAGAGTTCATATTCATAAAATCTAAATTATCATATAGATTCAGAACCCTGTGCCCACTATTATTTACCTGAGGAATTCTAAATAGCCCGAGCAGCCTGGCCATGCTGATAGAAGGGGTGGAGGCAGACTCCCCCACTATGGCGGTCACAGCAGCAGACGCTGATTTTGAGCATGAATCCGTGTCGTTAAATGCGGCTTCCAAACCGTTTGCGAACTGAAATGCGACTTTGATGGCCATGGGTACGGCGGAACAGGAATCGTGTATCTGGTACCCCAACATGATGCCTGGGAGGAGGTCGGTTCTGTTGTTGATCTCGTGGATGGTGAACTCCATGGCACGGGCGAAGCGCAGCTCCCTGTAGTCCATGCTGAGAGGAGGAGAACAAACAAAACAACATTAGGGGTGAATTTAAGCAAGAACTTAGTTATGCTTTAACAGACCATGTTGTGCCATTTAATGATTTGACTGGAGTTATAATGCTATAAATGATCATCCTGTATTTAATCTTTGCATGTTTTTCATCGTGCACAGACCTTCCGGAGCACTGGAGCTGTGACGGCAGCTTGGTGTAGCTGATCTGCTCTGATTTTGTGTAATAATGAATAGAAAAAATCCCTCCAACTACAAAATCTCCGTTCATAAATATACCAGGCAGCTGAGGGTCTGTCCACAGTCTGCAGCTGACCGGGTCAGACCGACATGCCGCAGGACCGAGCCCGGTCATCCACAGCGTTAACACGAGTGGCACCAGACCTGAAACGAGCTGCATGGCAGGATCAGTGATGCCAGGTTCTCTGCAGGCCGGGGTGCTCGCTTCGGTTGGCTTTAAATACCCGCCCTGATGTAGAGCTTTGATAGGAGCAGTGGGCGTGAATCGAACACAATGGGCATGTTGGCATGTTGACGTGTTTGTGTAATCGTGACCGTGGCCTTCTTGTTGTTCTTTCAGAAATAATCATTATTACACACACACACACACACACACACACACACACACACACACACACACACACACAGGTACTGAGCCAAACTGCTACCTGTCCACCTAGAGGTCTCACTATTCCCAAAAAACGTCCAAATTACCAAAGCACTAACTAATTTTCCATAGGACGATTTTCTTAGTAGTTCCAAAACGTTCATGCATGCAATCAAATCCATAGAATCACGCATGACTTATAATATGTTGGAATACCGTTCAAGTTTTAAGCCTTAAATTCAAGGTATGCACATCCATATACTGTCACAGGGTGGCACGAGGTGCCGGGTGTACCCCACTCCTGTGGTGTTTTTGTAGGAGACAGAACAAGACTGCGGCTAAAGATACTAATATCTGAGATGAACAAAGGACTGAAATATGATAAAATAATTATATTTAATATGTCTGGTTTATTTAGTCTAATTCTGATTGATCCAAATGATCCTCAAGGCCGCCCGAGCAGTATGTTGGTCCCTGCTGAGTCCTGGTTCCTCTCAAGGTTTCTTCCTTGTAACCAGGCTGCCACAGCGTGAGTCTGCAAACAATGACCCTGGCATTTGGGCACTAACTACACCAACACATCAACAAAACTTTATCGATGACGTCCATCCATCAGCACGCCCTGGATAGGACACCATTCCACTGCGGGGTCTTGACCATCCCTCTTCAGACATCGTTATCGTCTGTATGTAGACGCTCGACTGGCTCAGAGGACCGCTGGGGACTCGAACCCTTGATCCCAGCAGTAGTGCGCTAGTGTAATTTCCCTCTGCGCCACCCGAGCACCCTAAACTTACATTCATCGTCTTCCTGTTCTGCCAGCTGTGCAAGTGTGTGGCAAGTCCCTGCCATGTGCCATCATCAGGGACCTGGAATTTTGCTCCTTTATTAGCATTGTACTGTATGTTACTCACTAGACCAAGAATTCTTTGGCCAGTGAGCCTGTTAAGGCCCTTAATCTGCCAAATGCTGTAAATGTAAATGTATTCTGGTTAAAAGCCTTGTTGTTCTTGTGCCAGACAAACTGCTGATCTATAGGGCCAAACAGTTCCAGTGTAGGGCAGTGGTTGAAGTACTGGACTAGTATTTAAATCTAGCTTAATACTGTCAGATGATTTTCAAATAGAATTAGTAGCCTGAAATGCTAAAAGCTTAAAAATGTTCCACATTTATTGGCTCTGATCGTTATTATGTTTGTATTATTTGTTTGTATTATTATCAGATTATTCGTTTGTAAAAATCTCTACCTGCGACACCACGTGGAATTCCAATCTCAGGCCAAGCACATGGTACTATTTTGATTTGGTGACATCTGGTGGTGAAGCAGTGTAATAGCATCCTTCACCCATATACGGTACTTGATTTAAATAAACACAGAAACGATCTGAGGAAATGTATTTTATTATTATTTACTGTCATATGTTTATGTACAAGTGTTAGAACAAGTGCAGTTTACAGTCTCTTAAACACATTTATTTTTATTCTCATACAAACAAGTATATAAGCTGATATAAAATTCTTAGTATTTTTTATTTATTTATTTTATAAAGGCATTCAATTAAGTTTTCCCCATGAGGTGCTTCTTGGTGTTCTGCTCAGGCCTAAACACGATTATAAAACATTTAGGAGCAAAAATACAAACAATCAAACCAAAACTTGAGGCCAGAATAGCGAAAATCTCCACAGCTACAGTAAATTTACCAGGTGAACTGACATACGCTGGAATAAAAGTGATCCAAACTGCACAGAATATCAACATGCTGAAGGTGATAAATTTAGCTTCATTAAAATTATCAGGCAGCTTCCGAGCCAGAAAAGCCAAAACAAAACACAGAAGAGCCAAAATCCCGATATAACCCAGAACAGCCCAGAAACCCACAGCTGATCCTAATCCACATTCCAGTATGATTCTTTCCTTGTATGTTAGTAGATTTTTAAAGGGGAACGGAGGGGAGATTTTTAACCAAAGAACACAAATAATGACCTGAATTAAAGTAAAAGCAAGAACACTGAGTCTCTGCTGTGGAGGCCCAAACCATTTCATGACGTCACTGCCCGGAAGTGTCGCTCTGAACGCCATCAACACCACTAATGTTTTACCCAGAACACAGGAGATGCAGAGGACGAAGGTGATCCCGAACGCTGTGTGGCGCAGCATGCAGGACCAATCAGAAGGCTGACCGATGAAAGTAAGTGAACAGAGGAAACACAGAGTCAGAGAGAAGAGCAGCAGGAAGCTCAGCTCAGAGTTGTTGGCTTTGACTATGGGAGACGTTCTGTGTCTGTAGAAAACAGCAGCAACACACACAGCCATGACGGCCCCCGCGATGGAGAACACGGTCAGGATGATGCTGAGGGTGTCGTCCCAGGACAGGAACTCGACGGGTTTGGGGAGGCAGCTGTCTCGCTTAGGATTGGGCCAGAACTCA
The DNA here is from genome assembly GCF_030014385.1 of Trichomycterus rosablanca. Taxonomy (NCBI): domain Eukaryota; kingdom Metazoa; phylum Chordata; class Actinopteri; order Siluriformes; family Trichomycteridae; genus Trichomycterus; species Trichomycterus rosablanca. Next base: position 39,309,678 of record NC_085998.1, read on the forward strand.
GGAGGGCAGCGCAAACAATCTAAAGAGTCTGAGATATCAACAAATGAAAGGTTAGATCCCTGTAACGTCTGGAAATGTGCATTAAATCCATCCATTTACAAAACCCTGGGTTCAAACCTCAACGCTGCCATGTTCTGCACCTCCCAAAACATGAAGAATCATCATAAATCTGGTCTTGGTTCCACCCCAGAACCACTGGGCACTAAGATCATCAATACACAGTATGAAGACTGGTATATGGACATATGAGCCATGTACAGTACTAATTGTAGATGATTTGGTAGTGTGTCTGTCAGAATTTATGTCTATTAGGCAAAAACACATAAATAAGGTACAACATCAGGCACAATTTACCTTGTGTTTTTTGTGGTTGAGGTCAGGGCCATGACTTCATGGACCTTGCTTGGTTCACAAGGGCAATTAAGACTGAAATAGTGTATAGTCGTTCCAAAATTTTAACTGATGACTAGGTGATTAGATGGGGTGTTTACATACTTTTGGCCATATGGTGTACAGTATTTGTAGAATTAATATTATAATAGTGCTAGAAAATTTTTATTACAGGGGTTAAATCATATCAAAACAATCATACTGGTTTGTACTGGCTCATTTACATTTATGTTTATGTATGTACATTGTGGCAGCGAGGGTGGCGCAGATGGTAGAGCGGCTGCCGCGCAGCATCCTGGAACTTGGGGTCCTGACCTGAATGGAGTGTTTTGTATGTACGTGGGTACGTCCCACGTACATACAAATTAATAATGCAAGCATTTAATTATTTAATTATGTGTAAATAACTTTTTAACTTCTATTTGCAAATTTTTCTTCTTTTTTTTCTTTGTTTTAAGTTAGTAGAGTGTTTATTCTTTCTACATAAATGGGTGCTACTGTAAGAACTGCAATTTCCCTCTGGGATCAATAAAGTATTCTGATTCTGATTCTTCAAAACATGCAGAGTGTGTACTGGCTACTTTAAATTGCTCATAAATGTGAGTGTGTGAGTGAGTGAGCAAATGGATAAGTGTGAGTTGCCCTGCCATGAACTGGAACTGGTGCACTAGTACGTAGGGCATTCCTGTCTCAGTGCCAGTCCCACCACAACCCTGCAGAAAAAGTGTTGTTGCATGTTGTTTTTAATGCATCATTTTGGGGTTTCGTTGCCGTTTCATTGTGCCACCAAGTCAACTAGTGGTGCCATGGTCACATTGGTGATGGAACCCTTAATAAAAAGGTTCTTTTGTGAACGGTAGACCTACACTAAACTAAACTAAATCTTTGTATTGTGATTCCAAACCTGTTTTGTTGCTGATCTCTCCTTCAGCGCAGGGTATACAATCAAAACAGCAAACAGGTCGTCGCTTCTGGACGGCCTTCCTGGTTCCTGGAGGACAGCTCTCACTGCACACCGACACCGGGACCTCATAGATGGATGAGAAAAAAAGCCTTGTTATTTAGTTTCTGACTGCACGTCTTTGGACTTTTGGGAGGAAACTGGAGAACCCAGGGGAAATCCATGTGGACGGAGAACATGCACATAGAAAGGACCCTGGATGCTGCACCAGGACTCAAACTAGGAACTGCTATTTAAAACAATGCATTTATAATACCGTATTCATCACGGTGGTCATACCGTACCTCGCTCTGTCCTCCCACCCATCTGATGGTCCTGCTCATTTTAAACTCCTGTCCTCTCGGCCTGGACGAGTCGTACTGACCCACGGTCACGAAATCCAAAGTGCCGTCCTTCACGAACTGCCAGTTTAAGAGCTCGTAGAGGGCCGGAGGGTCTCCGCTGGAATCGAACGAGACCTGAAAACCGTTCTTGGTGGTGAAGTTCACTCGCTTGAGCTGGTCGAGGATCTGCAGACATCACAAAACATGTGTACATGTCTCTGTGTCAACTCGTGTACACATTAATCACAGATAATACTAAATATTAATCTACATATTGTTTATACACTGTAGGTACATTATAGGGGCAAAAGTATCAGGACACAGCTCAACAACAACAGTTACTAACAGGTGTAATAAATCAATCATATAAAGGGAAGAATGTGCTTTGCAACAACTTTAGGGAAGGCCCTTTAGGAGTCCTAACCTCAGCCCCACTCAGCTGCTCTGGGATGAATCGGAACATCAGTTAAATCTTTCAGGGCCCAACTGTACAAAATGCTGTCATTTTTTTAACTGAATGGACACAAATCCCTACAGACATATTTCAAAGTCTTGTGAGAAGCCTTGTCAGAGGAGCGCCTGTCGTTCTAGATGAAAAGATCCCACCCAGGTTTTTTGCTCATATAGTGTATATGTTTAAATAAACACATTATACTGTATTTTATAATATATGTTTAAAATGTTTATACCTGCCAGGGAGAAAATTTGATGCTTTTATTACATCGTGTGTCATTACAAATAAGAGCATGGAGGGCGTGCGCTATAGCATACGCTGCCTTGTACACCATGTTCGTAACACGCAGCTGAGACGTGTCCAAGTACGGATTCTGTAGTGTACTTATGTCCTCAGTGCCATCGCATTCCCGTGTGCCCTCAGAGGTGCCCGTCTGCCCCTTAAACTTACAATTAAATGAGCTCTCCCAAAATTCTGTTAACAGAGGCGATTTTAAAGCCTCATCTGGACTGAGATCCAGCAGAAACTCCCGGAATCCTGGAATAACAGACTTCGGGACGCCGAACCCTATCGCCCCGGCACAGATGTTATATCTCAGAAAATCAGGATCTGTGATCCAGGTTTCGCTTCCTATCCACTGGAGAGGAGGCGGTGGCACTCGGGCGAGCTCCTCCAGGAGGAAGCGCATCTCGCCCGTGTGCGTGAACGCCACGATGACGCGGGCGGTCGACCTGCGGATCACGTCGGCCACTCGCTCCAGTTTACTGCGGGGTTGCGTCCTGTAGTAGGACTCCGAATACTCCACGCAGATCCCTTCTTCTTGCGCGGCCTTCAGGAAGGACGCCATGCCGTTGTTTCCGTAGTCGGTGTCGCTGCGCACAGCTCCGATCCACGTCCAGCCGAAGTGTTTGACCATTTTCGCCAGCGCGGCGGCTTGGTGTTGGTCGCTGGGTATGGTCCTGAAGAATGTCGGGAACTGGCGCCTGTTGCTCAGACACGCGCAGGTCGAGTAGTGGCTCACCTGCAGTTTTAACATGATACAGATTGTGAATTAATAATTATTATTATTATTTCATTTCTTACATGCGGGACGTTTCTCTTTACCTGCGGAATTCCGAACAGGCCGAGCATTCTGGCTACGCTGATGGACGGAGTGGAGGGAGAATCCCCGATGACGGCGGTTACAGCAGCGCGTGTCGATTCTGAACACAAATCAGAGTCATTAAAAGCGCTTTCGAAACCATTCGCGAGCTGAAAAGCGACTTTGATGGCCATGGGCACCGTAGAGCAGGAATCGTGGATCTGGTACCCCAACACGATGCCCGGGAGGAGGTCGGTTCTGTTGTTGATCTCGTGGATGGTGAACTCCATGGCACGGGCAAAGCGCAGCTCCCTGTAGTCCATGCTGATGGAAGATAAAACAACATTAGACGAACATACAGAGAGATAAACGTACAGAAGGTAATTGTATTTCATACACACAGACCTCCCGGAGCACTGCAGCTGAGATGGAAGCCTTGTGTAGGTCATCTGCTCGGATCTGGTGTAGTAATGGATGGTAAAAATCCCTCCGATTATAAAATCTCCGTTCATAAATATACCGGTCGGCTGAGGGTCAGTCCAGAGCTTACAGCTGACCGGGTGAGCATTACACACTGCAGGACTGAGTACACTTACACACATCATTAATAAACACCACATTAGATTGGAAGTGAACTGCATGGCTGGATTGATAGAACCCCGCGCTCTGCAGCCCAGGACGGCCCACTCACCGAGCCTTAAATAGCAATCCTGCCATGATGCGCTGATAACCGTGGGTGTGGTTATGCGTGCTGTTTTCATTATTCTGAATCCGATAGGTTGTTGTCGGACTGTTGTAGCAGGTTGGTGTGTTGCTAAATTCTTGACCCTAACAGGCTACTGAGATTGTTGGAATCAGAGGTGATGCCCCCGTAGACCCTCAAATATTATACAAAACATAATATATATAAATATAGAATGCCTTTATTTGTCATATATACAGATACATGTGTACAGTATGATGAAATTCTTTCTTAGCGTATACCAGCTTGTGTGGAAGTTGGGGTCAGAGTGCAGGGTCAGTCATTGTACGGCGCCCCTGGAGCAGACAGGGTTAAGAGCCGTGCTCAAGGGCCCAATGGTGGCTGCAAGGCAGAGTTGATAGCCCAAGGCCCTACCGACTAGGCTACCAGTGTCCCAAAACAATCCTGTCCCCCTGTCGGGGAATCGAACCCCAGTCTCCAGTGTGACAGGCGGACATACTGTTCACTATACTAACAAGGACTATAAGATGATATAATTAAATATAATAAAATAACTGACTTCTGCTATTTCATCCACTCCTAATTCCACAATCAACATTTAAATCCAAGCAAATCAATCCCTCATACCTGCCTGTTCAATTTGTGTCGGTACGTGAAGGGTTAGAAAGAAAGAAGTAAGTTTGCTGTTCTTAGCAGGAACGTCCAGCCAATTCCAAACAATCACATCGTCCCTCTAAATGATCAGGCTTTGCTATCGCTGACTTTATGACAAGTTCTGCCCGCTGTGGGAACATAATAGAGATGTAATATAGATGGTGTAGGATAAAATTGTTATTCAATGGTTCTACATGAAAACGTTTAAGTCTGACACAAGTGACAGGGAGCTTCGGATGTAGGAAAGGAATTTGCCATGTCTGGAGAACTAGAAAAAACTCTACGTTTACGTGCGGTTCTATTCTGCTTGTAGCTTGTTTATTATAAAAAAATTATATAAATGCTATTGATCAAGTGAACACATAAACGTACAGAAATACAAAATAAACAGTTAAAATATTATCAACTTTCATTAACTACATCAGATTAAATATATCATGAACATTTAAATGCAACAATAATGTTTAACTTTTACTACAAAATTCAGTCCCCTGGACAGTTTTAGGGGGTAAGTAAGTTTGTTAATTAGCTTAATAAACAGAAAAAATACATACAAAAAGAGAAAAATCCAGCCTTTTATTTTAAATAAATTTATTCCATTAAAAAAAAAGTTTAATCAGAAAACTAAATGTCTAAAGCAATTTTCCATTCATTTTTATTTAAGTTGGAATTGTTATGCAGTAATCCATGACTTTCTGTTTTACTTGGGTATGTATATGAGGTGCCACAGAGGTCAAACGATCAGAGAGCACACGATTCAAATAAGGACAAAAAGCAGGTTGACCTTCATGAGTCAGAAAATGGCTTTAAGAACCTATTCAATAGCTTCGATTATGAGTTCTTACAGCAGTTTATTAGCTGAAGAATAAGGACCAGAACTGTGGGCCTCCCTTTATACTGCTCTAGTCAGGTTACATGTTCAGAACTTCCTCTGAAGATCGGGTGTAAGCCATTCTGTAATAAACGTTGTTCCTTATTTTGCTTACAACATCCTACAACAGCTTAAGACAGTGTTGCTTATCTCTGTAATTTCCACATTCAGATTCTACTAAGCATAAAATCTAACATTTCCACTGCAATGGTCAGTGCATGTATATATTTTCAGTGTGATTAAGCTGCCTCACCATCATTTTAACTTCTTAGCTACACTCTATACTCATTGTTTGACTACATTGTCAATAATTGTAGAGGTGACTGTAGATACTAATACAAACCGAAGTACTTTCTTAATTATAGACTCATTATAACCTACAGTAAGTAATTTTGATCAAGTTTTCCCCATGAGGTGCTTCTTGGTGTTCTGCTCTGGCCTAAACACGATTATAAAACATTTAGGAGCAAAAATACAAACAATCAAACCAAAACTTGATGCTAAAATAGCGAAAATCTCCACAGCTACAGTAAATTTACCAGGTGAACTGACATACGCTGGAATAAAAGTGATCCAAACTGCACAGAATATCAACATGCTGAAGGTGATAAATTTAGCTTCATTAAAATTATCAGGCAGCTTCCGAGCCAGAAAAGCCAAAACAAAACACAGAAGAGCCAAAATCCCGATATAACCCAGAACAGCCCAGAAACCCACGTTAGAACCCAGGTTGCATTCAAGAATAATTCTTTCCTTGTAGTGTTTTAGATTTTTGAAGGGGAACGGAGGGGAGATTTTTAACCAACACACACAAATAATCACCTGAATGATCGTGAAGGTAACAACACTGAGTCTCTGCTGTGGAGGCCCAAACCATTTCATGACGTTACTGCCTGGAAGTGTCGCTCTGAACGCCATCAACACCACTAATGTTTTACCCAGAACACAGGAGATGCAGAGGACGAAGGTGATCCCGAACGCTGTGTGGCGCAGCACGCAGGACCACTCGGAGGGTCGACCGATGAAAGTAAGTGAACAGAGGAAACACAGAGTCAGAGAGAAGAGCAGCAGGAAGCTCAGCTCAGAGTTGTTGGCTCTGACTATGGGAGACGTTCTGTGTTTGTAGAAGATCGTCGCCACACACATGGTTAGAACGGCACCGGAGATGGAGAACACGGCGAGGATGATGCTGAGGGTGTCGTCCCAGGACAGGAACTCGATGGGTTTGGGGAGGCAGCTTTCTCGCTTAGGATTGGGCCAGAACTCAGGAGGGCAGCGCAAACAATCTAAAGAGTCTGATAAACGATATTAAGAAAACAGATCCAATGCAGAGATTTAAACACAACCTTGATTCAACATTATGTTGTGAAACCAAACCTGTTTTGTTGCTGATCTCTCCTTCAGCGCAGGGTATACAATCAAAACAACAGACAGGTCGTCGCTTCTGGACGGTTTTCCTGGTTCCTGGAGGACAGCTCTCACTGCACACTGACACCGGGACCTGAGCATGAGAATATTAGAGTCATTTCCTTCCTCATGCATTTGATAAGACATTATGATCAGATTATTATTTTAGCTTCTGCGTATAAAATATATACTCTACCTCAGTCTGTCCTCCAGCCCAGCTGATGGCACTGTTCATGATGAACTCCTGTCCTCTCGGTCTGGACGAATCGTACTGACCCACCATCGCAAAATTCAAAGCGCCGTCCTTCTTAAACTGCCAGTTTATAAGCTCATATACAGCTGGTGGATCTCCGCTGGAATCGAACGAGACCTGAAACCCATTCCTGGTCGTGAAGTTTACTCTTTTGAGCTGGTCAAGCATCTGCAGACGTAATTTACACTGAAACTATTAGTACTGTGTGGAATTATCTAAACTTATATAATGTCGTTTATTTATTTATTGTAGATGTGTGGTTCAAAAAGTTGGGACAGTATTTAAATCCAGACAATAATCAGAGTTTAGTGATCTGTATATGGTATTGTACACTTTTTTCTCATAGATTTTTCTGCCAGTTCCTAATTCCATTCCTACAACACAGTTGGTACAGGGCGATATAAGACAGGAAGGTATGTAAAATATTAATAAAAAGGCCTTTTTTACAGTTGGCGCTCTCATGATTTAAAAAAAAAGGTGCATTACTGAAAGGTTCTGTTGTTTGCAAGCATGGATGGGTCAAAAAGTGTGGGGACAAAGTTTCTCAACTCATAATTGCAAGGAATTTAAGGATTCCTCACCTACAGTCCCTAATACAGCGGTACCTTGTAACTCAATGTCCCCTAAACTCAAAATCTTTGAAACTCAACGCCCTTCGTCGTGAAATTTGTACCTTTACGCTCAAGGTGTTCAGTTTTTTTTAATATATAGAAACACTTAACCTCTCTTAATTAATAATAAGTTTCTCACTCGCTGTTTTACTACAATAAGTCACGTTAAATTTTGTGCACCGCCAGCGGCGCAAAAGCGGTTTTGTCACTTCTCATGTGAATGCGTCGGTGCTGAACGGAATACGGTATTCCAACATCAAGCATCTCCACCATTAAGAAGCATCAGGAAACAATGGAGAAGTAAAGCTAAAGTGCAGCTTTTATTGTATTTTTATTGATGCTTAACTTTTTGTAATTGTATTTCTGTGTTTATATTATATTTGTGTTATTTTCAGTGTTTAAGTGTCAAAAACAACCTCATTATTTTACATGAGACTAAAATATCTGCAGCTCCACGGGACCATGGACGCATTAACAGGTTTCCCAAACATCCTTATGGGAAAAAATACCTTGAAACTCAATGTCATTAAACTCAACGTCGCTCCCAGAACCGACTGATGTTGAGTTTTAAGGTACCGCTGTATTATTAAAAGGATTTAAAAATCTGAATCTGGTCCACCTGCAGTCCAGACCTGTTTCCAGAAAATGTGTGGAGATCCCAGACTGCACCAGCTGAAGTGTTATATCAAGCAAGAATGGTAAAAATAATTTTACAGTTATAAAAAATCAACTATTAAGAAATTGTGACCTAACACAGAGGTAAACATTCTGCCCACCTGAAGTTTTTGGGATGTTACAGCCATCAAATTAAGAATGAACTGTATACTGTACATACACGAAGCCAATAAAATGGATTATTGAAAACATATCGTGTGTTTGGACTGTTTTTAATGAAATACGGTGTAATTAAAGCACTTTATACCTGCAAAGGTGTAAATCTGATGCTCTTGTCGCACCGTGTGCCAGTACAGATGACGCCGTGGAGGGCGTACGCTATGGCATACGCTGCTTTATACACCATGTTACTGATGCGCAACTGAGACGTATCAGTGTACGCATTCTGCAGTGTTTTTATATCTTCACTACCATTACAAACCCGTGTGCCCTCAGAGATGCTCGTCTGCCCTTGGAGCTTACAGCTGAACGAGCTCTCCCAAAATTCTGTTAACAGAGGCGATTTTAAAGCCTCATCTGGACTGAGATCCAGCAGAAACTCATTCAGTCCTGGAATAACAGACTTCGGGACCCCGAACCCTATCGCCCCGGCACACATGTTATATTTCAGGAACTCGGGATCTGTGATCCAGGATTCGCTTCCTATCCACTGAAGAGGAGGCAGCGGCTGTCGGGTGAGCTCCTCCAGGAGAAAGCGAATGTCTCCTGTGGCCATGAACGCCACGATGATGCGGGCGGTCGACCTGCGGATCACGTCGGCCACTCGCTCCAGTTTACTGCGGGGTTGTGTCCTGTAGTAGGACTCCGAATACTCCACACAGATCCCCTCCGCCTGCGCAGTCTTGAGGAACGACGCCATCCTGTAATTTCCGTAGTCGGTGTCGCTGCGCACCGCTCCGATCCACGTCCAGCCGAAGTGTTTGACCATTTTCGCCAGGGCGGCTCCCCCGTGCTGGTCGCTGGGTATGGTCCTGAAGAAGGTGGGGTACTGAGTCTTATCACTAAAACATGCACAGGTAGCATAGTGGCTCACCTGCAGTTCAGACAGAGGAGGTAAAAATGAACCATTACTGAATTGCTTACAGTTAACAAACGTGCATGTTTATGGGTTCTACATCACATGTGATGATAATATAAAAATTGCTATTCTTTTTACTATTATATCAGGGGGGGGCCAAAAGTCTGAAACCACTAGTAAACATGTGTCTGAAATATATCCTGGTCAGGGTTGCACTGGGTCTGATTTATTGGAAAAAAGGCTAGAAACACCCCGGACAGGTCGCCAGTTCTAATAGCTCTAATGATCCTGACTGTACATCTTTGTGCTATTGGAGGAAGTCCACACGGACACAGGGAGAACATGCAAACTGTGGTGGCTGTGTGACCAAGGAATAGAACCCAGGCCCTTCTTGCTGTAAGGTGACTTTGCTACACATTGAGCACTGGGTCTGATTTTATGGGTAAAAGGCAAGAAACACCCTGGACAGGTCACCAGTTCTAGTAGCTCCAATGAACCTGACTGCACGGACACAGGGAGAACATGCAAAACTCACACAGAAAGGACCCTGGCTGCTCGACCGGGGAATTCTGTCCATTGACGCTGAGCAGCTAGCATCAATTAATATCTATTAACAGCTATAACCTGTTTTAAATATGGCAAAACCAAATATTAAGAAGATATAACTTTTTACTCAAAGTGTTATACGATTTGATTCAATATGATTTGTAATAATAAAAAATAAAAAAACAATAAATTAATGGAAAAACCTAAACAGAAGCATTTGTGCAGTTGGCTCCTAGTTTACACTCTTAAACTTCCATATATCGTTATGATAGATGCAGCAAAACGACCTTCACCTGCGGAATTCCAAACGGACCGAGCATTCTGGCTATGCTGACCGATGGGGTGGACGTGGAATCTCCAATAACAGCAGTTACAGCGGGAGACGTTAATTCTGAACACGAATCAGTATCGTTATACACAGGCTGGAAACCGTTTGCCAGCTGAAAGGCAACTTTCAATGCCATCCTTGGCGTGGCGCATGAATCTAGTATCTGATAGCCTAACGTAACGCCCGGAAGGAGGTCGGTTCGGTTGTTAATCTCCTGAACGGTGAATTCCAGAGCTCGAGCGAAGCGGAGCTCTCTGTAGACCATTCTGTTAGAACAAAACATATCAAATAAACATTAATACAGTGCAGTCTGAACAGAACGCACACACTAACACACTCTCTCTCATACACACACACACCTCCCTGAGCACTGTAACTGTGATGGCAGCTTGGTGAAGCTCATCTGCTCTGTCTTTATGTAGTCATGAATACCAAATATCCCTCCGATCATGAAGTCTCCATCCCTGAACAAGCCGAGGTTCTGAGGCTCGGTCCACAGTCTGCAGGTGACCGGGTTCGCTTCACACACCGCAGGACTGAGAGTTCTGATCCACAGAAATAATACTAATCTGTTCAGACTGGACGTGGCCTGCATGGCAGAATCGGCCGCATCGAGCACTCTGCAGGTCATTGCAGCTTTCTGATGTGAACGCGCTTTATATAACCACATTGCCATCATGCCTTGTCATTAAGTGTGGGTATAAAATGGGCACAAGGGGTGTGGTCATGTACGCAGTGTTAAAGTTTTCTTAAAATGTACTGGTCATAAATATACATACAGCAGCTTTTTTGTTATGTGAAGCTTGTTTATTAGTAGACAGTCACCCTGGTTCCAGTAGCTTTTATTTTAGATCTTTTTTGTTGATGTTTTTTTGAATACATATGACTATCTTACGGTGGCCGAGAAGTGCAAAACAAATTTACATTTCAGAAAACAAAATTACAAAAAAACAAAAACAAATTTACAACAAAAGCAAAAACAAATTTACAAGTGCTCGGGTACCCAGTGTTTGTAAATTTGTTTTGGCATATGTAAAAGTGTTTCAGCACTTGTAAATTTATTTTCGGCATATGTAATTTTGTTTTCTAAAATGTATATTTGTTTTGCACTTCCCGGCCGCACATATTTGACGGAAAAGGCAGGGACAATAAACCGGAAGTGCGTGTTGCTTACCTGCTGTCAATCAAACTGTTTCTCAGCGATAAAGTGAACGGAGTTTGTGATGGTGACGATAAACAAGGTTTTGTCTAGTTTGTGGAAATCATTTCATCCAGTTGACCCGCTATTGTTTTTCTTGTGGAAAGTTTTGTGCAGATGTTTAGACGTGGCGTGTGCATCTCTATTTACCGTCCGCTCTTCTAAACATCTAAGGAATTCCCACAAGAACAACAAAAGCGAAATAATGAAAATCATTAACACAAAATGGACAAAACATTGTTTATTAGGGACGGAACATTTGATACCGAGGCTTTAAAACTTGTTTCACTTTTGTAACAGTGGACTCAGTGTATCGGAACTTATATTAAAGCAGCAGCATGTGCGGGACTGATGAAGCTTTGTGCTGTGTTTTATCTCACTCACTATATAAGAGACAATCAAACCAGGGTTACCCACCGTCCTGTAACATCCACAATCCTGCTTTATCTGGAGACTAAACACCGCGTTCAGTACTGAACTGATACAGGACGCTTTGTTCCGTATTTTTATCAATGGGAGACGGTGTGGTGTATAAAACAGAAGGAAACTGCTGCTTAATTCATTATATTAAGTAGTGTTCACTTTTATTCTTAGTAACGGTGTGTGTGCGCTGGTTATAGCAGCAGGGGGGGACCTTACACAGTCATGAGAACAAAGGTTTTATTTATGGTGTTTAACATTTATTATTTTCATTCTTTATAATAATAAGTCAGAACCATATTTTAGGCAAAACAACGCACTCCGCCCACTGTGCTACTCATACAGCGGTTTATTAAACAGGTTATGTCACGTTACTAAGAATAAAAGTGAACACTACTTAATATAATGAATTAAGCAGCAGTTTCCTTCTGTTTTATACACCACACCGTCTCCCATTGATAAAAATACGGAACAAAGCGTCCTGTATCAGTTCAGTACTGAACGCGGTGTTTAGTCTCCAGATAAAGCAGGATTGTGGATGTTACAGGACGGTGGGTAACCCTGGTTTGATTGTCTCTTATATAGTGAGTGAGATAAAACACAGCGCCAAAGCTTCATCAGTCCCGCACATGCTGCTGCTTTAATATAAGTTCCGATACACTGAGTCCACTGTTACAAAAGTGAAACAAGTTTTAAAGCCTCGGTATCAAATGTTCCGTCCCTAATAAACAATGTTTTGTCCATTTTGTGTTAATGATTTTCATTATTTCGCTTTTGTTGTTCTTGTGGGAATTCCTTAGATGTTTAGAAGAGCGGACGGTAAATAGAGATGCACACACTACGTCTAAACATCTGCACAAAACTTTCCACAAGAAAAACAATAGCGGGTCAACTGGATAAAATGATTTCCACAAACTAGACAAAACCTTGTTTATCGTCACCATCACAAACTCCGTTCACTTTATCGCTGAGAAACAGTTTGATTGACAGCAGGTAAGCAACACGCACTTCCGGTTTATTGTCCCTGCCTTTTCCGTCAAATATGTGCGGCCGGGAAGTGCAAAACAAATATACATTTTAGAAAACGAAATTACATATGCCGAAAATAAATTTACAAGTGCTGAAACACTTTTACATATGCCAAAACAAATTTACAAACACTGGGTACCCGAGCACTTGTAAATTTGTTTTTGCTTTTGTTGTAAATTTGTTTTTGTTTTTTTGTAATTTTGTTTTCTGAAATGTAAATTTGTTTTGCACTTCTCGGCCACCGTACTATCTAGACAAATTTTATGTCATAATAAGATGAAAATTTGCACCTCATGTATATTTCAATAGGTGCAGTCAAGGTGCAAACCAGGATCATGTGTACAAGTCACCAGGTATGAAGCTTACGAAGCTTAATGACATTACAGAGCTGCCTAGATCATTCATTCATTCATTCATTGTCTGTTTTTACCACCACTTTATCCTGGTCATGGTCATGGTGGGTGCAATTTACTGGGCAAAAGGTTGGAAACACCCTGGACAGGTCGCTAGAACTTCACATGGCACACACACTCACACTCACACACACTCCTAGGCCGATTGTGTATCCTGACTACATGTCTTTGGACTGTGGAAACCGGAACCTCCGGAGGAAAAATGAAAAGAACATGCAAACTCCAATTGGAAATTGAACCCAGGACCCTCTTACTGTGGGGCGACAATGCTACCCACCAGAGTCTCACTCACTGTCTTTATCGCTTATCCAATTAGGGTTTCGAGAAGGGGGGGGGGGGGGGGGTGCTGGAGCCTATCCCAGCTTCTCAATGGGCACAAGGCACACACACACACACCCATTCACCTATAGGGCAACTCAATGTCTCCAATTAACCTGACTGCATGTTTTTGGACTGTGGGAGGAAACCTGTACCCCTGGAAGAAAACCCACTATAAATGGGGAGAAAATGCAAACTGCACACAGAAAGGACCCAAACTGCTCCACCTGGGAATCAACCCCATGACGTTTTTGCTCTGGGGCGACAATGCTACCCACCAAGCCACCGTGCCACCCGCCTGGATCATCAAATTAAATAGTAATAATAATAATAGTACATTTTTAGAAAATCCACGAGTGTATTTTTATAATTTATTTAAAGACAAACAGTTGTGGAAGTCTTTAAAAACCCAACATGGCATCGGGGTGATCCGAGGGCAGCAGCTAGGGGTCAGTACAGGCTTATCCATGTCACCAAAATCACACCGACGTCTAAAGCGAGACATAAAAGTAAACAAAATGTAAACACATCTCACAACTTTATCTCTCAGACTCACATAATAATGTAATAACATATATTTTAATTCAATAAAATGTCTTTATTTCTTCATTTTGCCCATAAGACAGCGTTTGTTCCAGGTATGTCAACAATTTTGGAATTGTTCAACAGTTCCAACAATCTTTTTTTGGCTTCTCAGCTTTGACTTCAACTACACCAAAACTGTCAAGTTCAGCACACCCTCTTTGTAGGGTGTCCAGTTTATGGACCGGTTTGTCCTCTTTTGGAAGCTTAGATGCTTCTAATGATCATAATTAATTTTCCCGTCGTTGGATTACGAACACGTCAACAGAAACGACTCGTATTTCACTGGTTTGAAGTGGGCGTCCACCACTTTATTGTGGAACATCCGGCCCTAAAATACTGGTTATGACTAAGTTTTAATAACCGTCATGCTGTCGACACACCAACACCAAAACCAGCGTCCAGCTCTGAGTGGTCGCTCAGCACCGACTCATTTGGAAGAGCAAGAAAGATGAACTTCATGCTTTTTGTATTTAAATAACACAAGTCGAGTGTAAATGTGTAGAACCTTCATTAATGTGCTGTTTCAATTATATCAATTAAGGTTTTAATTTTAGGTGCTATAGACACGATCCTGACTACCCACTGTCATGCCCTCCTTTTTAAGGTAATAGAAGGAGCCACCCTACCTCTATGTGTAACGAAAGTCTGGGTGAAACGGCAGGACACGAGTGCACAGACGTCAAAAACACGTTTAAATTCATTTAATATTAAATTAAATAAAGAAGCAAAACACAGAACTAACAAACAGCAGAAAAAAATTGAACACAAGCATTAGATGCCAACTAGAAACTACACAGAGGCTACTCTTTGTGCTAAGCTAAGTGCTAAATGCTAACAAGAACTAATCTAAGTCAACCACTAACGCTAAATCCTACTAACCTAAGCTAACAACAGATTAATGGAAACAAAGAGGAAAACCATAAAAACAACAAACAGAAAGGACCCAAACCGTGGACTGGTACCAGTCCGTTACTGGGCCGCACAGAAAGAATAAATAATTGGAGACGCTACAAGAGCAATTACGTTTCCAATACTCTTCAGGTGTTATTGTGTCCAATGGGAAGGTTCCTAGTATTTCCCTTAATACTCCAAGCAGGTAGTGTGGGTGCTGCTCAGCAACATCAGTCCTAACAACCAGGGTTCAAAATCCATCTGGGCTCTACAGCTTCCTTCAGTACAACAGTGTTTTATTTCCTTTTAATTTCCACGGTAAATCAGAAGTACGTAGCAGAGCAACCTGACCAAATGGCTCAACATCTGCTGTGGGAATTAGATCTGGAAACCCTATAGCACTGTGCAAATGGCTGGGAATGTCACTAGGGTCCTCGTCCCATGTAGGGTTGCCACCTGTCCCGGTTTTCCCAGGATTGTGCTTCTTTTTAACAGTCAGTCCAAAAAACTTTTACCTCTCTCCCAGGACACTTAATGTTCTGGTTTTCTAAGTGTTAGAGTTTGTGTTCCTACATGTTTTTTATCAGGCAGACCATCAGTTAGTAAGGAGTTCGGCATCAAAGCGGCAGTTAACGATAACTAATTGTGCTAAATCTTCTAATTAATAGAGACGTTATTCTCGAGTAAAGGCCGTTAACATGGGTGGCGAAGAAAATGAAGCGTTCATCTTACTTCAATAAAGACTAGGGATGTAACGATACACTCTATTTATGATGTGATGCGATTCACGAACCTGGCAACCCTGTAGTGACGTCAACCAGGCAAGGTGAACAGCGCCAGCGCCCTCTGCTGTTTAAAGTAATTATCGATTCATTATACTTGTAAACTGATTTGAATCGTTACACATGTGAATCGATTTTTAACTGTCTTGTGGTGCATCGTTACATCCCTAATAATGACTGGATGAAAAATGAAAAGCATACCCTGGGCGATCCACTTTCTGCTACCTGTTCCACGTGCTCGGTTAAAATGCTGCCACCGTTGGACCCTTGAGCAGGACGCTTAACCCTCTCAGCTCTAGGGGTGCCGTACAGTGGCTGACCCTAAGCTGTGACCCTAGTTACCAAGCAAACTGGGAAATGGAATCAGTATTTCATTGTACTGTACGTGTGTATATGTAGATTATTATTATATTGACTTAGAAATGATCACATATACATGATGAATTGTTGTCAAAGGCTTTTATTTAATAAAATTTCAATATGTACATAAATGTACCTTTAAATATTTTATCGTGATATGAAACAATATTCTAAAAAGCATAAAAGAGGACATATAGTTACTGTGCATATTTATAATGCCACATTTGTCATCGATATCTGGGACTCAAATAGATTTTGATCATGTTTTCCCCATGAGATGCTTCTTGGTGTTCTGCTCCGGCCTAAAAACGATTATAAAACATTTAGGAGCAAAAATACAAACAATCAAACCAAAACTTGAGGCCAGAATAGCAAAAATCTCCACAGCTACAGTAAATTTACCAGGTGAACTGACATACGCTGGAATAAAAGTGATCCAAACTGCACAGAATATCAACATGCTGAAGGTGATAAATTTAGCTTCATTAAAATTATCAGGCAGCTTCCGAGCCAGAAAAGCCAAAACAAAACACAGAAGAGCCAAAATCCCGATATAACCCAGAACAGCCCAGAAACCCACAGCTGATCCTAATCCACATTCTAGTATGATTCTTTCCTTGTAGTGTTTTAGATTTTTGAAGGGGAACGGAGGGGAGATTTTTAACCAACACACACAAATAATCACCTGAATGATCGTGAAGGTAACAACACTGAGTCTCTGCTGTGGAGGCCCAAACCATTTCATGACGTCACTGCCTGGAAGTGTCGCTCTGAACGCCATCAACACCACTAATGTTTTACCCAGAACACAGGAGATGCAGAGGACGAAGGTGATCCCGAACGCTGTGTGTCGGAGCACGCAGGACCACTCCGAGGGTCGACCGATGAAAGTAAGTGAACAGAGGAAACACAGAGTCAGAGAGAAGAGCAGCAGGAAGCTCAGCTCAGAGTTGTTGGCTCTGACTATGGGAGATGTTCTGTGTTTGTAGAAGATCGTCGCCACACACATGGTCAAAACGGCACCGGAGATGGAGAACACAGCAAGGATGATGCTGAGGGTGTCATCCCAGGACAGGAACTCGACGGGTTTGGGGAGGCAGCTGTCTCGCTTAGGATTGGGCCAGAACTCAGGAGGGCAGCGCAAACAATCTAAAGAGTCTGAACAGAATAGAATGTTTTTATTTGTCATGTGTACAGTACAATAAAATTATCTTTCCACATATCCCAGCATGTTTGGAAGCTTGGGGTCAAAGCGCAGGGTCAGGTATTGTACAGAACCCCAGGAGCCAACAGGGTTAAGGCTGGTACTCTGATTTGTAGACCAAAGCTCTGCCCAGTAATTAAAACCTTGTATCATCCAACACATTTTAGAAAAAGCATTATGTTGTGAAACCAAACCTGTTTTGTTGCTGATCTCTCCTTCAGCGCAGGGTATACAATCAAAACAGCAAACAGGTCGTCGCTTCTGGACAGCCTTCCTGGTTCCTGGAGGACAGCTCTCACTGCACACCGACACCGGGACCTAAGAAAGTCACGAAAGCTAAAATTAAATAAACAAATACATTTTTATAAACAAATATGGCAGGTTTTTCATTCTGTACCTCGGTCTGTCCTCCCACCCAGCTGATGGCTTTGTTCATTTTAAACTCCTGTCCTCTTGGCCTGGACGAATCGTACTGACCCACCGTTACGAAATCCAAAGCGCCGTCTTTATTAAACTGCCAGTTTATAAGCTCATAGAGGGCCGGAGGATCTCCGCTGGAATCAAACGAGACCTGAAAACCGTTCTTGGAAGTGAAGTTTACTTGCTTGAGCTGGTCAAGAACCTGCAGACACAGTTTGTTAAGTACAGCTGCATTAATTCTAAAATTTGTATGTACAGCTTTTAGGGTTTCTGTCTCTCTTGCTTGAATAACGTCCATCAGTGAAGCTGGGAACTCTGGGACAAGTAAAAAGGTCCACAGTGGACCTCTAGTCAGAAACTGACCACTAATGAAAGGCAACTGGATGACTATTGTGTACTCGGTCAGCACTTGGTCTGAGACTGCATGTCAATACTGAGTGCACCTTCATTATTAAATTACATTAGTGCTAATAGAATAGTACATTATATTAAATTATATAAAAGCATATATGTTCTAATAATATAATGTATATGTTTTCCCATCGATTTATACCTGCCAGGGTGAAAACTTAATGCTCTTGTCACATTGCAGGTCAGTACAGATGAGACCGTGGATGGCGTACGCTATAGCATACGCTGCTTTGTAAACCATATTAGTGATGCGCAGTTGAGACGTGTCAGTGTAGGAGTTCTGAACACCACTTAGGTCCTCAGTGCCATCACACACCTGGGTGCCCTCAGAGATGCCCATCTGCACTTGAAGCTTACAGCTGAAAACAGTTTCCCAAAATTCTGTTAACAGAGGCGATTTTAAAGCCTCATCTGGACTGAGCTCTAGAAGAAACATACGAAGTCCTGGAATTACAGACTTCGGGACGCCGAACCCTATCGCCCCGGCACACATGTTATATTTCAGAAAATCAGGATCTGTGATCCAGGTTTCACTTCCTATCCACTGGAGAGGAGGCAGCGGCTGTCGGTTGAGCTCCTCCAGGAGAAGCCTCATGTCTCCTGTGGCCATGAACGCCACGATGACACGGGCGGTCGAGCTGCGGATCAAGTTGGCCACTCGCTCCAGTTTACTGTGGGGTTGCGTCCTGTAGTAGGACTCTGAATACTCCACGCAGATCCCCTCCGCCTGCGCGGCCTTCAGAAATGATGCCATGCCGTAATTTCCGTAGTCGGTGTCGCTGCGCACCGCTCCGATCCACGTCCAGCCGAAGTGTTTGACCATCTTTGCCAGTGCGCTTGCTTGGTGTTGGTCGCTGGGGATGGTCCTAAGAAAGGCAGGGTACTGATTCTTATCACTCAGACACGCACAGGTAGCATAGTGGCTCACCTGGAGTTAAGGCAGTGCAAAAAGGAATCATTATTTCAACAAACTGACTGTAAAATATTAAATGTATTATTCTTACACATTGTTACACATGCCAAACCATTACCTGAGGAATTCCGAAAAGGCCGAGCATCCTGGCGATGCTAAGCGACTGTGTGGAAGCAGAATCTCCGATGACAGCAGTCACAGCAGCTTCAGATGTTGAACAAGAATCAGTGTTGTTTAAAATGGGTTCGAAACCATTTGCAAGCTGAAATGCATTTCTGATCGCCTTCGGCACCGTAGAGCAGGAATCGTGTATCTCATAGCCCAACGTAATGCCAGGCAGGAGGTCGGTTCTGTTGTTGATCTCATGGATAGTGAACTCCAAAGCACGGGCAAAACGTACCTCTCTGAAGTCCATACTGTTAGAAAAATTTAAATAATCTTATAATATCGTATTATAATCGTATTAAAATGAACAATTTACTTAAGCAAATATTTCATTAGTACATTTTGATACAAGCAAAACAGGACAGAAGGTAAATTACAATGTAAAAATTCTACAAATCCTATAAATAAAAGCTATGTACTCCAGAGACTCGTACCCAGAGCACTGTAACTGTGATGGGACCCTGGTGTAGGTAATCTGCTCAGATCTGACAGAATCATGAATAGCGAAAATGCCCCCGATTACAAAATCTCCGCTCATAAAAATGCCAGGCGACTGAAACTTGCTCCACAATCTGCAGCCGGTTGGGTTTGCTTTACCGGCTGCAGGACCGAGCGCGGTCACCCACACCATCCATACGAGTGGCATCAGACCCACGGTTAGCTGCATGATCGGTGGCTTTCAGTGCTCTGAAGGCCAGGACTGCTCATCTCGCAGGGCTTTATATAACCACCATGTTTTGATGCCGGGTACGTAAGTGCGGCTATGAAGTGGGCGTGGGGGCGTGGTTATACGGCAACTTAGAAAACATTCTGCCCCTGTTGTCTGTGTTGTTTTCTCATACTACAAATAAACAAAAGCAATAATAAAAATCTAATCAGTAAATATGTTTTTTTTGTGTTTTTTTTTTTTTTTAATTTAATAAAATAGAATTTAATAAAAGTTAAAAAAAAAGAATAATAAAATTCTTGTCTGAATTCTTGTCTATTAAAGGCTACCAGAATTGTCAGCGCACAAGCCCCAAGTGACCTGCAAAGGGGAAAGCAAGTTCCAGAATAATGAGCTTACTTGGGGTAGAGGAGTGAGCTTAACACATTAAATGTGCAAGCAGTTCCCTATTTCCCATGTCGTAATATCTATCATTTAAGAGAGATTTATGCAAGGCTGTCATTTATCATTGGGCCTGGCACATTTGGAAAGGACTACTCTGACCCCTACATTGGAGGTGTCCAACTTAATGATGACAGGAACCTCGGGGGCGGACAGTTTAAGGAAAGGGGCTGAGCTCCTCTTAGAGTGGTTAAGGGCGGTTAAGGGTGCCACAATGGTACTTAATTTTCTGATAAACCATCTAAGTAAGTTATCAAAGCCCAGGAAATGTGCCAACATACCAAAAAACCGAGGTGGGGCAAGGCTAATTGATGATGTCCTTTGTTTTGTCTGGGTAAATCTGAAGACTTTGTTGCCTTCCTTGAATATGACAAAGCCAAGAAAGGCCACAAAGCTGGTGTCAAATTGCAGCAAGCTGGTGTCACCAATTGCAGAATGTGCCTCACACATGATACATGATGTCAAGATTCTTACTATAGGTAATAATGTCATCTAGATAGACAAATGCGTCATTATGGAACCACTGGGAAATGGTCAGGGTGTTCTTGAGCCCAAAAGACATTATCTTATATTCGTACTGGCCCTAAGGGGTGAACAAGGCAGTTCTTTCATTAATTCCATTGTAGTGCAGAAGTCCAGTTTGGTGGGGAATGCTGCAGACTGCTTGGTGTCCTTCTACTCCGGAATGATAAGACTTAATAGTTAGATTTTATTATTTTTTTTGTAAGACAGTTTACTAATTAAACACAATGATATTTATTAAATAATATATTTTTCCAGAATTATTAAGTGGACTGTGTGTTGAAATGGTAGGGGCTTTATACTTTTTATGGACTGGATTTTCATTGACGATCCAGTCTGTTGTAATTGTGAGTTGTATCATTGCTAAGCCAATACACAGAAATGTTATATACATTTTTATGTACATCATTATATTTAATGTTACATCCAGATATGCTTAAAATAATGTAAAAATTATAATGTTCCCATCACTTGTTGATATGACTACAATGTTCTAGTCTGGCAAGAGATCCCCCAACCCAGGACATTTGATTGCCCCCAGTGTCCATTCATGGTTATGGCCTTGACTCACTAGTATCTCTCATTTTCTGGTCCTCTTTCTGCTTAAAAATGATTATGGTTATGTTTAAAATATATTATTAAGTGAATGTTTGCTCTTGTTGTATTAGAGGGTAAAATTATCTCAATATAGTTTATGTATTTAGTGTAGGGTACATGTTTAATTTTGTGTATAACTGAATAAAGAAACCATACATTTCTATTACATTTTAATAAATCAGTTTGCCATTTATAATAAAAGTCCAAATATAATTATATTATAGTTAACTGTTGTTTACACAAATGGTTTACAGACTTTATAACAGAACAAATGTACTGTTAACAAGGAGAAATTACTGATTAATATTTAAATAAATATTATAAATATTGTAGTGGTGGCACAGCGGTGACAGTAAAGTACTTGTAGTAGGAATCCTGATGGTTCAAGCCATATCACTGCCAGTTTAGTACCTTTGGGCCCTCAAACAAGGTGTTTATAATATAAAGTGAAGTACAATAATAATAAAGGTGGACAATCTTAGAGGTCTGTAATGTGTTCTTAAATATATTTTAACTATGTTTTCCCCATGAGGTGCTTCTTGGTGTTCTGCTCCGGCCTAAAAATGATTATAAAACATTTAGGAGCAAAAATACAAACAATCAGACCAAAACTTGATGCTAAAATAGCAAAAATCTCCACAGCAACAGTAAATTTACCAGGTGAACTGACATACGCTGGAATAAAAGTGATCCAAACTGCACAGAATATCAACATGCTGAAGGTGATAAATTTAGCTTCATTAAACTGATCTGGAAGTTTTCTAGCTAAAAAAGCCAAAACAAAACACAGAAGAGCCAAAATCCCGATATAACCCAGAACAGCCCAGAAACCCACAGCTGATCCTAATCCACATTCTAATATGATTCTTTCTTTGTAGTGTTTTAAATTTTTGAAGGGGAACGGAGGGGAGATTTTTAACCAACACACACAAATAATGACCTGAATGATCGTGAAGGTAACAACACTGAGTCTCTGCTGTGGAGGCCCAAACCATTTCATGACGTTACTGCCCGGAAGTGTCGCCCTAAACGCCATCAACACCACTATTGTTTTCCCCAGAACACAGGAGATGCAGAGGACGAAGGTGATCCCGAACGCTGTGTGGCGCAGCATGCAGGACCACTCCGAGGGTCGACCGATGAAAGTAAGTGAACAGAGGAAACACAGAGTCAGAGAGAAGAGCAGCAGGAAGCTCAGCTCAGAGTTGTTGGCTTTGACTATCGGGGACATCCTGTGTTTGTAGAAGATCGTCGCCACAAATACAGCCATGACGGCCCCCACGATGGAGAACACAGTCAGGATGATGCCAAGAGTTTCATCCCAGGACAGGAACTCGACGGGTTTGGGGAGGCAGCTGTCTCGCTTAGAATTGGGCCACAACTCAGGAGGGCAGTGCAAACAATCTAAAGAGTCTGAGAGATAAAAGTATAGTAATATTAATAAAGCAAAATCACAACCATATGAGCCAAAACTATGCAAACAGCCTATTTTTATATATGTTTTATATAAGACTGTAATACACATGGTGTTGGACCTTAAACTAAGCAACCCAACAGTCTCATCTTATTGCTTATATATTATTTATTTCTACAGACCTGGGTTTCTGTCAATTTGTTGCTTAGTGGTTAACATACTGGACTAGAGATCAGAAAGTTGCTGGTTCAAGCTGCATCTCTGCCAGGTTGCCACATTTGGGCCCCTGAACAAGGTCCTAAACCCTTAACTGCTTGAATTGTATAGTGACACAAGACGCCTTCTAAATGCCGTAAATGAAACTTTTATCATTAAAACTACTAAACAAATTGAACACTCAGTAAAACACGCTAGAACAAACTCGTGAGTTTAGATCTCAGGTCTGCTACCAGCCGGCCGGGCGCCTAAATGGACAAAGATCGGCTCATTTAAGGGTGGGGGGTGCTGGAGGGGATTCCTGATGACTGCTGCAGTTACGACCTCTGCTGGCTGATCGATGGCGCTGCACAGAGGTCTGCATCAGTACAGGAGGTAAAATACAACCATTAGATTGGGAGAGGTTAATATAATATATAATATAATAATGTTGAAATTATCTACAATAAAACCAAACCTGTCTTGTTGCTGATCTCTCCTTCAGCGCAGGGTATACAATCAAAACAGCAAACAGGTCGTCGCTTCTGGACGGCCTTCCTGGTTCCTGGGGGACAGCTCTCACTGCACACCGACACCGGGACCTGAGCAGACAAAGGAGAATAAAAGACATCAGGAGAACAGGTCTGACGTTTATGTGCACACCATGAAATATGGAAATAATGTGAAAAAATATGGGAATTGTCAATTCTTTACATATTTTTTTAACCGTACCTGATACTGTCCTCCCACCCAGCTGATATTTCTGCTCATGATGAACTCCTGTCCTCTCGGCCTGGACGAGTCGTATTGACCCACAGTCACAAATATTAAAGCCCCGTCTGCCTTCACCTGCCAGTTTATAAGCTCATAGAGGGCTGGAGGGTCTCCGTTGGAATCAAACGTGACCTGAAATCCATTCCTGGTCGTGAAGTTGACTTTTCTGAGCTGATCAAGAACCTGCAGACATAATTTAACAGTCGTTGTCTAATGTCACCGTAAATATTAATATACTGGTTTAATAAACGTGTTTATACCTGCCAGGGTGAAAATTCAGTCTTTTTGTCGCACTGTGTGTCAGTACAAACAAGATCATGAAGGGCGTACGCTATGGCATACGTGGCTTTGTACACCATGTTAGTGATGCGCAGCTGAGATGTATCAGTGTACGCATTCTGCAGTGTTTTTATGTCTTCACTACCATTACAAACCCGTGTGCCCTCAGAGATGCTCGTCTGCCCTTTGAGCTTACAGCTGAACGAGCTCTCCCAAAATTCTGTTAACAGAGGCGATTTTAAAGCCTCGCCTAGACTGAGATCCAGCAGAAACTCACGAAGTCCTGGAATAACAGACTTCGGGACGCCAAACCCTATCGCCCCGGCACACATGTTATATTTCAAGAAATTAGGATCTGTGATCCAGGTTTCGCTTCCTATCCACTGAAGAGGAGGCAGCAGATGTCGGAGAAGTTCCTCCAAGAGAAGCTTCATGTCACCTGAGGAAACAAACGCCACGATGATGCGGGCGGTTGACCTGCGGATCACGTTGGCTACTCGCTCCAGTTTACTGCGGGGTTGTGTCCTGTAGTAGGACTCTGAATACTCCACGCAGATCCCCTCCGCCTGCGCGGCTTTGAGGAACGCTGCCATGCCGTAATTTCCGTAGTCCGAGTCGCTGCGCACCGCTCCGATCCACGTCCAGCCGAAGTGTTTGACCAGTCGTGCCAGTGCGGCCGCTTGGTGTTGGTCACTGGGTATGGTCCTGAAGAAGGCAGGGTACTGAGCTTTATCGCTCAGACAGGAGCAGGTAGACGAGTGGCTCACCTGGAGTGCAGAGAGGAAAAATAAACAAACATTGGTCAGTCAGGACGATCATTAGATAGTACTGAGTAGAATAAATAATATACCTGTGGAATTCCGAAGCGACCGAGCATCCTGGCTATGCTGAGCGACTGCGTGGAAGCAGAATCTCCGATGACGGCAGTCACAGCAGCTGAAAATGTTGAACAAGAATCAGTGTCATTTAGAACGGGTTCGAAACCATTTGCAAGCTGAAACGCCACTTTGATCGCCTTCGGCACCGTAGAGCACGAATCGTGTATCTCGTAGCCCAACGTGATGCCAGGCAGGAGGTCGGTTCTGTTGTTGATCTGACGTATGGTGAACTCCATGGCACGAGCAAAGCGCAGCTCCCTGAAGTCCATGCTGTGAACACAGGTAGAAAAAAGATGGACAATAAATAACATGTAACATTAATACAATGCAGTAAACATCATTTGTTTATATTTTTAAAACAACCACAGTTTTCTGGAGCATTTCCTTCATAGGCTCGTACCCAGTGCACTGGATCTGAGCTGGCAGCTTGGTGTAGGTAACCTGATCAGAGCTTGTGTAATGATGAAGCGTAAAAATGCCTCCGATCACAAAATCCCCGTCCATGAAGATATCCGGCCGCTGGCGATCACTCCACAGTCTGCAGCTCATCGCCTTCGCTTTACACGCTGCAGGACCGAGCGCCGTCACCCACAGAACTGACACTAACGGTATTAGTATGGAATTGGGCTGCATGGCCGGATCAGAGGCGTTCAGAATGTCAGAAATCTGAAGGCCAGCAGAGCTCCTGTGTGGCGCTTTAAATACTCTGCTGCCATGCCTCAGCAGATATCGTTAGGGCACGAGGGGAGTGGTTATGTATTTATTATTGGGTCTAATTATAGAATTAATGTCTTGTGTAGAGTTTTTTTCAAAGTAACGTAAGAATTATCATTTATTACTTCCAACAAAACAAACATATTTAATCATTATTATAATTCAGTACATTTTAGTCATATTGATCTTAAATGTATTTACATTTACAGCATTTAGCAGACGGCTTTATTGAAAATGACTTACAGTATCGTGACTTACACATTCTGAGCAGTTGAGGGTCAGGGGCCTTGCTCAAGGGTCCAACAGCAGCCTTGTGACCTTGTGATTACTAATCCAGCGCCTTAACCACTAGGGTCCAACTACCTAACATGCAAACTTTACACAGAAGGAACCTGAATCGCTTCAGCTAGGATTCGAACCCAGGACCTTCTCACTGTAAGGTGACATATTTTGTGTTGTGTGTGTGGATTGAACTGAGAGAGATATGTTTGGCATCCTGAGAGACATGAGGCCAGTACAGTACAGTCAAAAAGACATCCTCGGTCCAGTGTCAGTACCAGACATTAACAAAAAAGAAGTTCCAGCTTATTGGGACTATTGTTCGCCTAAGTGTCAAGGACTTTGTTGTTGTGCTGTCAGCATCCTATCATCCTGATGTGCACTTACCAAGCACTTCATTAGGTGCACCTTTCTAGTATGTATTAATGGATTATTTTCTAAATGACCCCAAAGAAGCCACATATGATCAAGGAGGCCCAAAGAGCCCCAAACGTGTATGTGCAAAGCCAGTTTGCAAATGTGTAGGCCACGACTTTAACGTCAGTGGATGAGGAGAGATTGTGAGACAGTAAAGGCTCACCGTGAGTCTCATCGAAAATAGCCGCTTTGCTCAGCGCTCAGCTTGAGCAGTGCGGTGAAACGTCATCAAAGTGAATAACCATCAAATCCAGTCTAAAAGCATCCACGTGTATCTGAGTGTGGCTGGATTTCTTCTCACTGAGTGAAGGTTTTAAACTCTTCTACAGCTTTTACAGTAGAGTTGAAAAAGCTTAACGTGGCTTAACGTACTAAAAGAACGGCCCAGGAACTTTAAACTTCTCTCAATTATTACTGGTCATAAGTGTTTCTTCTGTTGAAATGATGAACCTGTGGTGCAAAAGGAAAATAATAATTAATAATAATAATAATAATAATATGCTAAGTTTGTATGGCCTGAGTTTCTTTTACCACCTTATGTGAAACAGCTTGTCTCATTGGAGGCACTTTAAAAGGGTCAATCAGGTGAACTTCTATGCTATACTATATGGACAAACGTATTAGGGCACACCTTCTAATTATGAAATTCTTGTGCTTCAAGAAAGTATATTTCAAGATATGCAGCAACAGTTTAGGGAAGGCCCTTTCCTGTTTTAGGAAAGCAAGCTCTATAAAGACATGAAGAAACTGCACAGAGCCCTGACCTCAGCCCCACTCAACAGCTCTGGGATGAACCGGAATATCGACTGAGGCTTTCTTGACCACTGTGAGTGATAATCATCACTGCCTCTCTACTCTGATCCCCGGCTGTGTTTACCGCTGCAATTACACCGCTGTGTGTGTGTGTGTATATACTGTTTATACTCAATATATATTGTTCTGTACACTATAATGTTGTTGCTGGTCATATATAGTTAAAATTTGTTCTACTACTGTAGAACAGTAATTGTCCTTATATAGTCTATATTTTTATTTAATTTTTACTCTATTTTATTTACTTTATCTGTGTTTGCTCTGTGCTGGGGCTGCTAACACTCGGTTTTCCACCATGGGTATCAAAAAAGCCATCTTATCTTGTCGTATATTCTGTGTTTTGTGTTTCTGGTTTGCATGTGGTTGGAAGCGTGCTTAAACATGGGAAATACGCTATATAAATAAAAGTGATGATAATGTTAATTTCTCTTGTTTCTGTGACATTAATACACAGAATCTTATAACTGGGACCTTTAGTGTAGGCAATAAATAAAGAATAATTAAAATAATAGAAAAGGTTTTTATTTGCCATTGTACCACAGAGTATGTGAAGTATATATTGAGACATACAGAATAATAGTTAAAGTCTGATTACATTTATATACACGTATTTTACAAGCCTTGAATATTGGACTATCAAGTACAGCAATTCACTATTTTTACGCAAAAAACATCAATATGTGAATAAAAAGGACGAAGGTGATTATAGTATTTGAATAGGGGAGTCAGGAAGAACTTTATTACAACTGTAATGTTGTAGTGTGTTCTTAAATAGATTTTGATCATGTTTTCCCCATGAGATGCTTCTTGGTGTTCTGCTCCGGCCTAAACACGATTATAAAACATTTAGGAGCAAAAATACAAACAATCAGACCAAAACTTGAGGCCAGAATAGCAAAAATCTCCACAGCTACAGTAAATTTACCAGGTGAACTGACATACGCTGGAATAAAAGTGATCCAAACTGCACAGAATATCAACATGCTGAAGGTGATAAATTTAGCTTCATTAAAATTATCAGGCAGCTTCCGAGCCAGAAAAGCCAAAACAAAACACAGAAGAGCCAAAATCCCGATATAACCCAGAACAGCCCAGAAACCCACAGCTGATCCTAATCCACATTCTAGTATGATTCTTTCCTTGTAGTGTTTTAGATTTTTGAAGGGGAACGGAGGGGAGATTTTTAACCAACACACACAAATAATCACCTGAATGATCGTGAAGGTAACAACACTGAGTCTCTGCTGTGGAGGCCCAAACCATTTCATAACGTCACTGCCTGGAAGTGTCGCTCTGAACGCCATCAACACCACTATTGTTTTACCCAGAACACAGGAGATGCAGAGGACGAAGGTGATCCCGAACGCTGTGTGTCGGAGCACGCAGGACCACTCCGAGGGTCGACCGATGAAAGTAAGTGAACAGAGGAAACACAGAGTCAGAGAGAAGAGCAGCAGGAAGCTCAGCTCAGAGTTGTTGGCTCTGACTATGGGAGATGTTCTGTGTTTGTAGAAGATCGTCGCCACACACATGGTTAGAACGGCACCGGAGATGGAGAACACGGCGAGGATGATGCTGAGGGTGTCGTCCCAGGACAGGAACTCGACGGGTTTGGGGAGGCAGCTGTCTCGCTTAGGATTGGGCCAGAACTCAGGAGGGCAGCGCAAACAATCTAAAGAGTCTGAACAAAGAATTTTTATTATTATTTATTTATTTACATGTTGTACTACCATGCTATACTGTTTAGGGTCATGGTGGGCTTAATGCAGTAACACACTCTAGACAGGATGCAAATTCGTCGTGGGGCCTCTGCCATCCCCTCTAAGACATAGCCAATGATGTCTATATGTAGACGCTCGAGCAGCCAATAGCACCGCTGGAGTTCGAACCCTGGATCCCAGCATTAGTGGGCTAACGTAATTACCAGTGTGCCACCCAAGCACCCTATTATTATTGTTAATGTTATAATTATTGCTGTAAGGGGGCGGCACGGTTGCTCAGTAGGTAGCACTGTCGCCTTACAGCAATAAGGTCCTGTTTCCTATTTTTCGCTCAGTAAATTCGACCCACCGCGACCCTAAATAGGATAAAGCGATGGTAAAACAGACAATGACTGATTGATTATTATTATTATTATTATTATTAAAGGTTGTAATTTTGTAGAAAACAGCACAAAACAAACAGAACTATAGTTGTTTTGTGTGGATTGAGACCAAATTGGCATTTTATCTACAATAATACAAGACCTGTTTTGTTGCTGATCTCTCCGTCAGCGCAGGGTATACAATCAAAACAGCAAACAGGTCTTCTCTTCTGGACGGCCTTCCTGGTTCCTGGGGGACAGCTCTCACTGCACACCGACACCGGGACCTAAGCAGAGAAGAGAGAACATCCAACACAGTTAAAAGAAATAATAAAAGTAAACAAAATGTTGTCAGGACTGTTGATATATGGTACCTTGGTTTGTCCTCCCACCCAGCGGATGTCCTTGTTTATTAAAAACTCTTGTCCTCTCGGCCTGGACGAATCGTACTGACCCACCGTCACAAAATCCAAGGCGCCGTGGTTTTTAAACTGCCAGTTTATAAGCTCATAGAGGGCGGGAGGGTCTCCGTTTGATTCGAACGAGACCTGGAACCCGTTCCTTGTAGTGAAGTTTACTTTTCTGAGCTGGTCGAGTATCTGCAAACATACGTAATTAGTCATGCGCTACCTTATTAATAATATACAGGAATATAATGACAAATATGCTGCTTAATTACTATAAACAGTGGAGAAATATAAATATATTTATGTTCTATATAGCAGACCTGAAATAAATAAAGAATATAATAACCTAAATATTAAACTGACGCTCTGTTATACCTGCCATGGTTGAAATGCTTTGCTCTTGTCGCACTGTGTGTCAGTACAGATGAGACCGTGGATGGCGTATGCTATGGCATACAGTGTATCACAAAAGTGAGTACACCCCTCACATTTCTGCAGATATTTAAGTATATCTTTTCATGTGACAACACTGACAAAATGACACTTTGACACAATGAAAAGTAGTCTGTGTGCAGCTTATATAACAGTGTACATTTATTCTTCCCTCAAAATAACTCAATATACAGCCATTAATGTCTAAACCACCGGCAACAAAAGTGAGTACACCCCTTAGTGAAAGTTCCTGAAGTGTCAATATTTTGTGTGGCCACCATTATTTCCCAGAACTGCCTTAACTCTCCTGGGCATGGAGTTTACCAGAGCTTCACAGGTTGCCACTGGAATGCTTTTCCACTCCTCCATGACGACATCACGGAGCTGGCGGATATTCGAGACTTTGCGCTCCTCCACCTTCCGCTTGAGGATGCCCCAAAGATGTTCTATTGGGTTTAGGTCTGGAGACATGCTTGGCCAGTCCATCACCTTTACCCTCAGCCTCTTCAATAAAGCAGTGGTCGTCTTAGAGGTGTGTTTGGGGTCATTATCATGCTGGAACACTGCCCTGCGACCCAGTTTCCGGAGGGAGGGGATCATGCTCTGCTTCAGTATTTCACAGTACATATTGGAGTTCATGTGTCCCTCAATGAAATGTAACTCCCCAACACCTGCTGCACTCATGCAGCCCCAGACCATGGCATTCCCACCACCATGCTTGACTGTAGGCATGACACACTTATCTTTGTACTCCTCACCTGATTGCCGCCACACATGCTTGAGACCATCTGAACCAAACAAATTAATCTTGGTCTCATCAGACCATAGGACATGGTTCCAGTAATCCATGTCCTTTGTTGACATGTCTTCAGCAAACTGTTTGCGGGCTTTCTTGTGTAGAGACTTCAGAAGAGGCTTCCTTCTGGGGTGACAGCCATGCAGACCAATTTGATGTAGTGTGCGGCGTATGGTCTGAGCACTGACAGGCTGACCCCCCACCTTTTCAATCTCTGCAGCAATGCTGACAGCACTCCTGCGCCTATCTTTCAAAGACAGCAGTTGGATGTGACGCTGAGCACGTGCACTTAGCTTCTTTGGACGACCAACGCGAGGTCTGTTCTGAGTGGACCCTGCTCTTTTAAAACGCTGGATGATCTTGGCCACTGTGCTGCAGCTCAGTTTCAGGGTGTTGGCAATCTTCTTGTAGCCTTGGCCATCTTCATGTAGCGCAACAATTCGTCTTTTAAGATCCTCAGAGAGTTCTTTGCCATGAGGTGCCATGTTGGAACTTTCAGTGACCAGTATGAGAGAGTGTGAGAGCTGTACTACTAAATTGAACACACCTGCTCCCTATGCACACCTGAGACCTAGTAACACTAATGAGTCACATGACATTTTGGAGGGAAAATGACAAGCAGTGCTCAATTTGGACATTTAGGGGTGTAGTCTCTTAGGGGTGTACTCACTTTTGTTGCCGGTGGTTTAGACATTAATGGCTGTATATTGAGTTATTTTGAGGGAAGAATAAATTTACACTGTTATATAAGCTGCACACAGACTACTTTTCATTGTGTCAAAGTGTCATTTTGTCAGTGTTGTCCCATGAAAAGATATACTTAAATATCTGCAGAAATGTGAGGGGTGTACTCACTTTTGTGATACACTGTATGTTGCTTTGTACACCATGTTACTAATGCGCAACTGAGACGTGTCGGTGTACGCATTTTGGAGCTTGCTGATACTCTCAGTGCCATCACACACCCGGGTGCCCTCAGAGATGCCCGTCTGCCCTTGGAGCTTACAGCTGAAAACAGTTTCCCAAAATTCTGTTAACAGAGGCGATTTTAAAGCCTCGGCTGGACTGAGTCCTAACAGAAACTCATTCAGTCCTGGCATAACAGACTTCGGGACGCCGAACCCTATCGCCCCGGCACACATGTTATATTTCAAGAAATTAGAATCTGTGATCCAGGTTTCGCTTCCTATCCACTGGAGAGGAGGCAGTGGCTGACGGAGAAGTTCCTCCAGGAGAAGCCTCATGTCACCCGAGGACATAAATGCCACGATGACGCGGGCGGTTGACCTGCGGATCACGTTGGCCACTCTCTCCAGTTTACTGCGGGGTTGCGTTTTGTAGTAGGACTCTGAATACTCCTCACAGATCCCCTCCGCCTGCGCGGCTTTCAGGAACGCCGCCATGCCGTTGTTTCCATAGTCGGTGTCGCTGCGCACAGCTCCGATCCACGTCCAGCCGAAGTGTTTGACCAGTTGCGCCAGTGCGGCCGCTTGGTATTGGTCACTGGGTATGGTTCTGAAGAATGCAGGGTACTGAGTCTTATCACTCAGGCACGCACAGGTAGATGAGTGGCTCACCTGCAATTTAGGAACAGGAAAAGGAACTTAAAATTATTAGACACCTGAAAGTATTCTATAGATTAAAAACCCATGTACAATAATTCATATGATACCAAGAATAAACACATAAACAATTTCACCTGTGGAATATTGAAGCGGCCGAGCGTCCTGGCTATACTGAGCGACTGTGTGGAAGCAGAATCTCCGATGACGGCAGTCACAGCAGCTTTAGACGTCTGACAGGAATCGGTTTCATTGAACGTCGGCTCAACACCGCTCACCAGCTGAAACGCCACTCTGATCGCCATCGGAACGTTAGAGCACGAATCGTGTATCTCGTAGCCCAACGTGATGCCAGGCAGGAGGTCGGTTCTGTTGTTGATCTCACGTATGGTGAACTCCATGGCACGAGCGATCCGCAGCTCCCTGAAGTCCATCCTGTTAGGAGGGCAAAAGTTCTGAACATGTTTACAAAAATACATTAAAAACCTAATTAATAATTAAAACAGACACCTTGTACCCTGAGCACTGGATTTGGGGCGGCAGCTTGGTGTAGGTTATCTGCTCCGACCTTGTGTAGAAATGAATCGCAAAAATCCCCCCGATCATAAAATCTCCGCTCATAAAAACACCCGGCGACTGAGGCTCACTCCACAGCCTGCACCCGATCGAGCGAGCTTTACACGCCGCAGGACCGAGCGAGGCCGTCAGCAGTAGCGACACGAATGTCATCAGACTCGAGGTGAGCGGCATGGCAGGGTCGGTGGGGCTCGGCGCTCAGAGGCCTGTACGGCGTCCTCGGCGTGCTTTATATAGCATTCCTGCTTTGATGTTTGGGATTCGGGGTGTTGTTTGAGCACCAGGGGCGTGGTGCTGCATTCATTACACGTGTGTGTGGAATGTGACCACCTGTAATTACCGTCAATCAGTTTGTTCATTCACTATCTGTTTTACCACCGCTTTATCCTGGTCAGGGTCGTGGTGGGTCTGAATCACTGGGCGTAAAATAGGAAACACCCTGGACAGGTCACCAGTCCATCACAGGGCAAACACACATACACACACTGCTTGTCTTTGGAAGGAAACCAGAGCACCTGAAGGAAACCCACACAGACATGAAGTACATGCAAACTCTACACAGAAAGGACCCAGACTGCCTTAGCTGGGAATCGAACCCAGGACCTTCTTGCTGTAAGACCTCAGTGCTACCCACCGAGCCAGTGTTCTGCCATCGTCTACCAATAAATAAAACAAGACATGAATCCTGTCAGTTTGTTTTTGACACTTTTATTTCATTTTATTCTCATTTTGGCGTTTAGCAGACGCTTTTATCCAAAGTGATTTACAGAACTGTGACAGTATACAGTCTAAGCAATCAATGGTTAGGAGCCTTGCACAAGGGCCCAACGGTGGCAACCTGGTAGTCATGGGGCTTGAACCAGCGACCTTTTAAATATTAGTCCAGTATTTTAACCACTAGGCTACAGCTGCATGCTTTTATAATAATACATAATGAATCATTCTGTCCAATTAAAGCTTTAATAAATTAAAGTTTAAACTGCTCATATGCAGTTGTATGCACAAGATTCAACACATA
Organism: Trichomycterus rosablanca; assembly: GCF_030014385.1. NCBI lineage: Eukaryota > Metazoa > Chordata > Actinopteri > Siluriformes > Trichomycteridae > Trichomycterus > Trichomycterus rosablanca. Next base: position 39,343,926 of record NC_085998.1, read on the forward strand.
AAAAGCTCAACACATCCTAGATTATGTCTCCAATTTATTTATTTACTTATTTATTTATTTATTTATCATGTAAAACAAATAAAAAAATAGAAAATTAAATCTTGCATGAGCCAAATTTTATGTTAATTCTTTTTAAATTCAGTTCATAAACAGAAGCTGTACATTATATGGATGTGTTAGTATTTTAACTTTATCACATTCAGGCCTATTTTTGTGCATTTTCCGCCTGAACAACGTACCCAGTTTTTCATGCATTTTCTCTCCCTTTTTCTCCCAATTTTAGAGTGTCCAGTTTTTACCCGATAGCATTACGCTTCCTCTCTACTGGTGCTGACCCCCATCCTGATTAAGGAGAGCAAACCCCCTCCGACACGTGAGCAGTAGCCGACTGCATCTTTTCTCCTGCACGAAGCAAGTTCATACGAGGATCAGCCTTGTGCACGGAGAGCCACACCCTGATCAGCATTATTCCTCTAATCTGTGCAGAGGCTATGAATCAGCCAGCAGAGGTCATAATTGCAGCAGTTATGAGCTCCCTATCCGGCTCTCTTCCCTGGATGAACAACAGCAAATCGTTGTTCATGGCCGTCCAGCCCAGCCGAATGGCAGAGCTGAGATTCAATATGATGTACTCGAGATCCCAGCTCCGGTGTGCTAGCGTATTTTACTGCTGCTGCCTGAGCGACAAGCGACTTTTTATTTAACCTCATTTTCAACCTCAATATCAGTATAAACAGCTAAAGGCCATGATTATACAGTATTTTACCATGATCAATCAGCTGATTAAATATATTAATTTATGTATTTATTAGGATTGTAACGTGATGTTTTACACTTTGGTTCCATTCATGACAGGACAGGTAGTTACTGCTTACACAAGATTCATCAGTTCAGGTTTAATATCAAACACAGTCCTAAACTATTTAGTGTCTCCAGTTCACCTCACTTGCATGTTTTTGGGCTGTGGGAGGAAATCGGAGCTCCTGGAGGAAACCCACACAGACACGGGGAGACACCGACCCGGATAATCTATGTTGATGGAGTTTCAAGTCAGCTTCTGGCTTTAACTTTAGATACCATGAGAATCCAGTGTACTGTGGGATCTTCTATCCTACCAATTTTCTCCCAGTCAATTACCCGGATCATATTTCGGCCTCTACTGCTGCAGACCTCCACTTTCAATGTTAGGAGAGCCAAAACCATCACACGCCCCCATGTCATGTGTGCAGTACCATCCTCTTCTTTTCACCTACATGAGGTGGGCTCATATGGAGATTTGTATAGCGCACAGAGAATCACGCACTGATCTCTGTTATTCCCGTCTCCATTGATCAGTCGCACCATCGATCAGCCAGCAGAGGGCGTAATTGCAGCAGTTAAAATTAATCCCCTCTGATGCTCCCACCCTCAGAAAAGCAGATCATTGTCCGTTTAGCAGAACTGAGATTTGAACCCACAGGGCTCCCCAGAAAATGTACAAGTTGCTTATAAATGGGATAAAAAAATTGTGGTAAATGTATTTCATCTTTATTAGTTTTATTACAAAACTCTCAGATGCTTAATCTTTAGCATTTTTCCCCATGACGTGTTTCTTTGTGTTTTGTTCTGGTTTGATTAAAATGACGTAACACTTCGGCGCAAAAATGCACAACAGTAAACCAAAAGCTGACGACAAAATAGCAAAAATCTCCACGGCTACTGTGTATTTACCAGGTGAACTGACGTACGCTGGAATAAAAGTGATCCAAACTGCACAGAATATCAACATGCTGAACGTGATCAGTTTGGCTTCGTTAAAATTATCGGGAAGTTTTCGGGCTAAAAAGGCCAGAACCAAACAAATGAGGGCGAGGAGGCCGATGTATCCTAAAACCGCATAAAAGGCCACGTCAGAACCCGTGTTACATTCTAAAATGATTTTTCTGCTGTGCTGCGTGAAGACTTTATCAGGGAACGGAGGGTTAATATTCAGCCAGAGAACACAGATCCCGATCTGAACGGCCGTGCAGGAACACACGAAGGTTCTCTGCTGCGCCGGCCCAAACTTTCCTGCCACGTTGTTTCCAGGTAAAGTCGCTCTGAACGCCGTTACGACGACTAGAGTCTTTCCCAGCATGCAGGAAATGCAGGAAGCGAACGTGATACCAAACGCCGTGTGGCGCAGCATGCAGGACCAGGCCGAGGGTTCACCGATAAACGTGAGGGGACAAAGGAAGCAGAATATAAGTGAGAGGAGTAAAAGCAGACTGAGCTCTGAGTTATTGGCTCTCACTATGGGTGTGTTTCTGAAGCGTATGAACACCAGCATGGTACAGAAAGTTAAACAAGCACCAAACAGTGAGACAGAAATCAGAACCACTCCCATCGTCTCAGTGAACGACAGGAACTCGGTGCTTTTCATCACGCAGCCGTCTCTCCTCTCATTGGACCAGAACTCTTCAGGACAGGTGATGCAGTCGGCGGCTCCTAAAGCAGAGAAAAAAGACATTCAGAAAACTTTAATTACTAAATGCACATTTTAATATTATTATAATAATAATATTAGCAGCGGATCGCACCTGTTGTATTCGATATCGAACCATCAGCACATGGGATGCAGTCGAAGCAGCACACAGGACGTCCTTTAATTTGAGCTATCCTGGTTCCTTGGGGACAGATTTCGGAGCACACAGCTTTTGGGGTCTGACAGAATAAAGCAAATAATAATAATAATAATAATAATAATAATAATGGCAACGATAACAACAATAATAACTCTAATAATAATAATTAAAATAATAATGATTCTAATAATAATAATAATAATACACAGTGGAAGCCCAGTGGTTAAGGTACTGGACTAGTAATCAGAGGGTTTCAGGTTTAAGCCTCAACACCTCCAAGTTGCCACTGTTAGGCCCCTGAGCAAGGCCCTTAACTCAAAATTTTATTTAGTCATAATTGTAAGTTGCTTTAGATAAAAGTGCCTGCAAAATACCACAAAAGTAAATGTGGTAACAATAATAATATTAATAACAATTTAAGAAAAAACAAAAGAAGAAGATATATAAATGTTAAAATTTAAAAAAAGAGCACACATATACAGACATGGAAACAAAAAACACATACGACACTGAACACCCTGTCACCAAATGTACGCAGGTTCAAGGGGGGAACTTTCTGACTTTCTAAGGTGCATATTCTAATCAGGACCATGGGGGTTCTGGAGCCTCTCCCAGCTTTCAAATGCCCACAGTAAAACCCTGAAAAGGCCGCCTTTTTGCTGTGAGGCGACAGTGCTACCCACCAAGCTACCGTGCTGCCGGGTAGGAACTTTCAGCAAATGCAAATCAGAGGAGCAAAGAGGCCGAGCTGAGGAATATTATTCATGAAGCAGACTACCAAGAAAACAGGGTGCAAAACCATGCAAAAAATTTTTTAAACCAGCACAAGCAATTTATACAGTTTATACATGATACTGAACTGGGAGCCAGTGAGAACCGGAATCTAGTATGGGTTCAAGTCCCTGCAGCTGAATTCTGTGCAAAATATGTTAGTTATGGTGTGTTTATAGTACCGTGTTTCCTGTGCGCCAGACGATCTTGTCTTCATCGATCACGAGTTCATATCCACCGTTCGCTGCTGGACTGAAATGACCGACCGATATGTGCTGCACTTGTCCGTCCCTCAGCTGCCAGTTTATAAGCTCATACGAGGCTGGTGGGTCTCCGTTCTTGTCAAAAAACACTTCCTCTCCATAAGCATCTACAAAACGTACTGTTTTTAACTGCTCAGTTACCTTGTGAACACAAATACAGAAATACAAAAATACAGCTTTAACTTCGTACCAAAGGTGAATAAAACAGAGTGGCATGCACTTAGCTTACCAGGTTGGGCGTGATCTGTGAAGCAGTCAGACATGGGGTCGAGACATTGCTTTCAGAACTTTTACAAAACATCACCTGATGTACAGCATGCGCAATCGCATATACTGCTTGATAGACGTTAAAAGTCTCTCTTAGTTGTGTAACGTCAAAGAATTTATTAGTGTAATCGACGTTTTCCTCTCCTGAGCACACCTTACTTAAACCTGTGGTGTTAATTAAACCAGCAGACGGGGGTTTACAGCCCACCAACGTTTCCCAAAAATCACTGACAAAACTGGATTCTCCTTCATGATATGGGCTGATATCTTTGAGAACCGGCTCCAGTTTGGGCATGGCCATCTTTCTGACCACAAATCCTATCGTCCCACTGAATGATTTAAACATATCCGGAGTGGACAGGCCGTCAGCCGTCACCCAGGCTTCACTCGCGATCCACTGTATTCCTGTGATGTTCTGCTTCACTATTTCACTCATTAAAGGAGAAATGTCCTTCTCTGGTGAGAACGCGAGAATCGCTTTTACTGTCGACTGTTTTATCAGCTTAACAGCTTCTAGAAATTTACTTTGGGGATAAGTGCGAGAAATCGTGCCCACAAATGCGATGCAGACCCCGTGTGCCTCCACTTCCTTTATGAAAGCCGATATGCCATTTCTTCCATAATCATTGTCAGACTGTAAAACTCCAATCCACGTCCATCCGAACTGTTTGACAAGGAAAGCCAAAGCCTTCGCTTGGTGGTAATCACTTGGTATTGTGCGGAAAAATGTCGGATATTTATTTTTGTCACTTAAACAAGCGCACGTTGAAAAGTAGCTCACCTATACAGATAAAATAATCACATAAATATAATCTACAGCAATATTTGAATACATTTCTTGTGGAGAATGGTTTTATTTTATTACTGTGGGTATTCTGAACGGTCCAAGTGCCCCAGCCACAGCTAAGGACTGACTAGATCCTGCTTCAGCTACGACAGCTAATATCGGAGGTGGGCGACACTGAGAGGACGATCCCGTTGCCTTTTCCTCCGATGAGCTTACAAGCATCAGGGCGGCTCGCAGAACATTTATAGGAGAGGAACAAGAATCCAAAATTTTGTATCCCAAAGAAACGTTGGGAAGCAAACGATCACTGTTGTTTATTTCATCTACAGCAAACATCATGGTCCTGGTCCAGCGGAAAGCTCGCAGGTCAAATCTGCAGTAACATCACAGCAGTGAGGAAAAACTCTAATAATCTAATAATCATAATAGTAGTCTAATAATGGTCTAATAATCATCACATGTTATTGTCAAGATACAAAACAAACTCACCCTTTACATTCAGCCCTATATGGTTTGTTCTCAAAAGAATAAAGTGCATTCTCCTGTCTGGAAAAAACAGGGAAGATGCCACCTATCATGATGTCGCCGTCCTTCAGTAAACCCTGCACTTCAAATGTAGCCAGGAGCTCACAAGCATAGCCTGACTGCATACAGAGAAGAAAACATACATAGAATACTTGATGTTTAATCATGGCTGCTCAGAAGATTAAACAGGACATGAACCAGGGCTGTGTGCTTTATAAAGACCATGAAGACTTGAGCTGGGTGGCATGAGGTGGTTCTTGTCGGAGGTGTGCCAATCACCACTAAACCTGTTATCCTTAGAGACTAAAGACTAAAGACACAGAGTCTGGAAAAACATCTAATAATTTTAATGCACAATTGAATTTCATATGTCACATGACTTTTTTTAATTTGATTTTAATTTCTGCCACTGTCCTTTTACCTGTGACCAAAACCTAATCAAACAAAAAGTGATTTAACAAAAAGTAATTTTTTTTAAAGGTGCTTTTTCCTAAAACGCCTTTCAAATAGTGTTTTAGCATGTACAGTTGTGGTGAACGTTATTTGCATCCTTGAATATTAAGTGCATGTATTGGAAATGTAACCTGTTCTTCTTGACTGTATCTGGAAATATAACTTGTTCCTGACTGTATTGTCTGTCACGTCATCCAGACCAGCTTATATAACTTGGTTTTACATATTGACACAGATATTACTTATAAAACTAGTTTTCGAATATTTCTACGGAAACATTGTAGAACAAGGAGAAATGTCTGCATCATTGGAAGGGGGTTAAGGTTTAGGGTTTGGGTAAGGGTTGGGGGGCTGGCCAGCACAACCATTCTACTGGCACAGACACATATACGTTTGGTGTAAAAGTTAGGGGTCCCATTTGGCTTGGCAAGCCAAGTTGGCACGGGCCTTCCAGCAGAATGATGATTTAAAGAGCTGATTGGTGAGGCTTTTCTTTGTACACTTTCTTCAATATGTTGCATTGTTCAGTATTATTATGGTCATTTATGTGCTGAATGGTCATTTACAGTATTTTGCTTGCTATTGCTTCTTTGGTAAAAAATTATATACCTGTTAAACCTTAAACCTCAGCTTAATTATTCATTTCTAAAAGCTTCTGTCCTGTTTTGAAATAGTTCAGATAAGTAATAACATTTTCAGATATCTGTTTTGCTTGTGTAAGACATGCATCATGTAAAATAACTCCTGGAATAAAGTATCTAGTAAGAATGTTTGAATATATTAAGAGTCACAGTTTTATTCACAATAGTTTATTACATTTTATACATATAATATATTTAATTACATATACAGTATATCAACTTTTTCATCATAAACATAGCACTCATGCATTTGCAAATCAGAGATGTAGGACATAAAATAAATGCATTTTTTATTGTGTCTAATTTTCTTTACCCATTAAATGCTGCTTGGTATTTTTTTCTGGTGTTAGTAGAATTATGTAACACTTTGGCGCGAACAAGCACATCAGGAGCCCGAAGCTAGAAGCTAAAATGGCGAATATTTCAACGGCGGTGGTGAATTTACCAGGTGAGCTGACGTAGGCGGGCACAAACGCCAACCACACGGCACAAAAGATCAACATGCTAAAGGTGATGTATTTAGCCTCGTTGAAATTCCCGGGTAGTTTCCGAGCTAGAAAGGCTAAAACAAAGCACAAGCAGGCCAAGAGGCCGATGTAGCCCAGATCGCACCAGAATGCCAGGTCTGATCCCACACTGCAGTCCAGAATGACTTTGGAGCGCTGAGACTGTGTGTTCCTGTAGGGGAACGGCGGAGAGGCTATCAGCCACGTCGCACAGATGATCATCTGGACCAGAGTGCAGCTGAAGATGATGATTCTCTGCTGCGTCGGCCCCAGCCATTTCATCACGTTGTTCCCGGGCTGGGTGGCTGTGAAGGCAGCCAGGACCACCAGGGTTTTGCCGAGGATGCAGGAGATGCAGAGCGAGAAGGTGATGCTAAACGCCGTGTGGCGCAGCATGCATGACCAGGACGTGGGCTCGCCGATGAAAATCAACGCACACAGGAAACAAAGAGTCAGCGAGAGCAGGATAAAGTAACTCAGCTCAGAATTGTTCATGCGCACTATGGGGGTGTTTCTGTAGTACAGGAAGACTGCAAACACGGCTAATGTGGTGCATGCCCCCACTACAGAAATCACATGGTACACAGTCAAAGCAGCACACAGGCTCCCCCTGACGGACAGCCTTCCTAAATCCTGGAGTGCAGCCGACACTACAAATGGATACTGGCACCTATTTTCCAAAAATCAACAACAAGACGTCAGTAAAACTCTACAAAACTCTCCCTTTTTCTCCTAAATTGTCATAACCGGTTCGTTTTCCGCTTTTGCGGACCCTAATGGCGTACAAGCAGGGTATATTTGCTTGACACGCCCTCCCTCCGACATGTGCAGTCCCCGACCCCTTTTTACTCCCCTGTACTTTCAGGGTTCTTTTTAATCCAGTCTTTTCCCAACCAGCAGACTTTAGTGACCAATTTTGTCAGCTGCACTGTCTGCACTGCAAACTGTGCCTGCTAGGTGGCACCCAGTCGACTGGTAGCAGAGCTGAGTGTCAAACTTGCAGCGCTGGTGTACTAGCAGAATACCCCACTGCGCCACCTGGGCAGGTAGATTTCTGTAGTTACGTTCACATGCAAGGATTTTCTCCAATCAGATTGAATTCACTGGGATTATAGATGAAGACTCAGGTGCTTTTAGGTTACCGGTAAGTACACATTACCATGACAACCAGCATCACCCGGGTCCAATCAGAGTAAAAGGAGCAGGACGTTTACATAGTGTTTATTCTTATATTTAATAAATTATCTAAAGGATTTCCACCACGTTCAATCGAATAATCATATTAGAGTTTGAAGCATTCAGAAATAATAATAATAATAATAATAATAATAATAATAATAATATATTCTTGGCCCCTCACATGGAGCAGCTTGGTGTAGTCAGCCGACGGTTTGCTTTTTCCCGACTTACCTCCACTTGACCCTACAGAACTTTAATAGATGGTATATCATGTACTGAATTACATTCTGAGAGCAGCTTGCCTCGCTTTTGTCTCCAGCCCACATGATTCCAGAGTCGTAAATGACCAGCTTGCTGCCAGCCTCAAGAGCCCCATCATACATGCCTACTTTAACCAGCTCAATGTTCCCGGCCGTGCCCTTCTGCCAGTTGATCAGGTCGTAGGACGGGATCGTTTCACCGTTCGAGTCAAAGTTCACCGTCTCTCCTGAGATGGTAAATGAGACCTCTTGGAGGTAATGCTGGAGCTGTGAGACCACATGAAATGAAATAATATGGACATGACGACATGCTGTTAGTCAAAACAATTAATATACACAGTATATTTACAAAAATTATGGGTACCTGCCATGGGTAGATTTTAGTGCTTTCAGCACATGTGGAGTTAACAAATGGCCCATGTCCAGCTTGGCAGGAGATGAGATTATGCAGCGAGTGAGCTATTGCGTACACGCCCTTATAGACATTATAGCCAATGCGAGGGCTGGATGTGTTCATGTAGGCCGAGTGGTCATTCCTGAGCGCCTCATGCCCTTCACACATGGGCAAATGAGAGCTGGTACTGAAGGAGGAGATAGTTGAGCACCCATACAGAGCACCCCACAGCTCATGCACCAGGGGGTTATCGGGGTATGTCTGTGGGTTCACCTTTGTCAGATAGTCTCTCAGACCTGGAATGTGACCCTGCCGTATCGCAAACCCTATGGTGCCACCTAGGTAGGGGTAGAACTTACTTCCAGTGAACACTGAAGCTGTGACCCAGGCCTCGCTGGCGATCCACTGGATCCCTGTCACGTTCTGTTCCATGTAGTCTCTCAGAAAGGGCATGAGCTCGCCCTCAGCCGCAAACACCACCACGACCCGAGCGCTGGAGCCATTTATCGCTCGCATGATCTCCAGGGCCCTTCGGGTGTTGTACTGCAGGGGGATCATTTCCTGGTAGGCTACACATATGTTTGTACCTTTGAGCTCCGCCAGCAGCCCTTGGAGGGCAGATTGACCGTACTCGTGGTCGCCCCCCACCACACCGATCCACGTCCAGTTGAAGTGCAGCAGCAGCTTGGCAATGGCTTTTACCTGGTAGGCGTCGCTGGGTATGACCCTGAAGAACGTGGGAAATTCTTGTCTGTTGCTCAGGCAGGCGCAGGACGAGAAGTAGCTGATCTGTAAAAGAAAAGCAGAAGCAAATTTTCGTCAAGGTCTTGTATGCACAGGAGAGTTCAGCCCAGTCGCACACAGACCTTACACAGACTTTTCATTTCATCATTATAGACAGAAATAAGAGAGCTTAATGAGGAATGTAAATAACTAGTAATTATTAAAACATAAATACATATATTTGTGTACCATTGGAATCCTAAACGGCTGCAAAATTCTAGAAACCACGATAGACAGAGCTGAGCTCGATTCCCCAATGATGGCCAACATCAGACTGGCATTAGAACACATTGGCCTGTCGGCTTCGTTCAGTCCGTTGATGACGGCCATAGCCGCTCTCTGTGCCGTTAGAGAGTATGCACAGGAGTCAAATATCTTATAGCCGAGCGTGTGGTTAGGTAACAGCATACCACTGTTATTAATTTCCTCCACTGCCATTTTCATAATCAGAGCCCAGCGAAAAGTTCTGGAATCAAACCTGCTCAAAGGAAAATGCAAATCAGACACAAACAAACATGAAACATCATGAATTATACAAGATATAAAACACAATCCTACGTATTCTTCACATTTACACACAGAACTGTTTCAGTTATACAATAATCGTTCAGAACAATTTCAGTAGGACGTTTTTACCCATTGCACTTTACCGGTCCAGGCTTGTGGGTAAAATTTAAATCTGGCATTTCCTTATCGTAATGAAAGGGGAAAATACCACCGATCACAAAGTCCCCATCGGCTTTGAAGCCGGGTTCGAATTCATTCTGCAGAGTGCACTGAAGACTTAACGTCCCACCGAGCATCAATACAGAGAACAGAAGGAAGCACAGGGGTCGGAATGTCATCTTCAGCAACTCAAGTCTGACTTACGATGATGGCAGGGGCTTTATTTTATACCGTACAGCGTCTGCCCCGTGGCCCTCATCACAACACCACAATCACATGGCGTCATGACATCACCAATACTGCCAATACGATTTTACACAATGTGCATGTCATTAAAACCACACGTCTGTTTCTTATGTGCATTTCAATATATACATTATATTGACACGAGTTTTGTTTCAGCTTCAACAGGTGTACTAACCAATAATATAATTCCAGCTGTGCACCAACAGTTTAGGGAAGGCCATTTCTTCTTCCAGCATGCAAAACTGCAGAATCCAAACTGAGGCTTTTCTTGGTTAGCCACCTCTGTTCATGTTTAATTAAATAATTTATTTGGATTTTAATGTGATGTTAATGTGATGACAAGACTCATCAGTTCAAGTTTAATATTGAACACAGTCATGGACAATTTAGTTCCAATTCACCTGACTGCACGTCTTTGTACTGTGGAAGGAAACTGGAGCTCCCGGAGGAAACCCACAGAGACATGGAGAGAACATGCAAACTCCACACAGAAAGGACCTGAACCGCCCCACCTGGGGATCAAACCCAGGACCTGGAAGGCAACAGTTCTTGAGAGTTAAGTGCCTTGCTCAAGGGCCCAACAGTGGCAACGTGGCAGTAGTGGGGTTTGAACCAGTGACCTTTGGATTACTAGTCCATTACCTAAACCGCTAGGCCACAACAGTCCCCAGGTAATAAAACAGCTCGTAGTCTCCTATAACATCTCATTAGGTTGGAGAGTACAGAAGAAGACATTTGGACCGAACAAGGAATTTGGGAACATTCTTCTTTACAAAACCTCTCCAGATGGAATCCAGCTCCTATCTTGTACACTCTCCTATGTCTCACCCCACAGGTTTTCTATGAGGTTTGGATCATGGGACCGAGAAGGCCTTGGAAACTAGAGTTCAGTGTTCAGTAAAGCATGTGTTGTGTTGATCTGATCACTGGTCCTGTTAAACAAATCCACCAATTTTTCATTTTTACTTCATGGGCAGATCTGGTTTTTTATAAAGTCCATGATGCCATCTACCCTAACAAGCTTCCCAGGATCACAGACCCTCCACCATACTTTTTTTGTTGACTGACCATACTTAGTGTTTGTTGACTGTAGAACATGGTTACAGTCAAAGTCCCAGTAGCATTTGGTAAACTTTAGATGCTTTTTCCTAAAATGCCTTTCAAATAATCTTTCGGCATGTACAGTTGTGGTGAACATTATTTGCACCGTTGAATATTAAGTGCATGTATTGGAAATGTAACCTGTTCTTCTTGACTGTAGTTGAAAATATAACTTGTTCCTGACTGTATTGTCACCTCATCCAGGCTCACTTATATTAATTGTTTTTTACATATTGACACAGATATTACTTTTATAACTAGTTTTTGCATATTTCCTCAAAAACATTGTAGAACAAGGATAAGTGTCTGCATCAGTGGAGGGGGTTAGGGTTTAGGGTTAGGGGTTTGGAATAGGGTTGGGGGGGTGCTTGCCAGCACAACCTTTCTGCTAGCACAGACACATATAAGTTTGGTATAAAAGCTAGGTGTCCAAGATGGCACAGACCTCCCAGTTTAAAGGTGGCGGAATGATGATTTAAAGAGCTGATTGGTGAGGCTGTTCTTTCTACACTTTCTGCGATATGCTGCATTGTTCAGTATTATTATGGTCATTTATGTGCTGGATGGTCATTTACAGTATTTCGATTGCTTTTGCTTGTTTGGTAATAAACTATATACCCATAAAAACTTGAACATCGGCCTCATTATTCATTCCTGAAAGCTTCTGTCCTGTTTTGAGATTGTTTTCAGATAAGTAATAACATTTTCAGTTATCTGTTTTGCTCAAGTTAAACGATGCATCATGCAAAATGACACCTGGAATAAAAATCGCTTGTATTTACACATTCATATGTTTGAAACAAAGGACATAATGTGTTATATAAATATATGTAATATTATTTGAACCAGAGTAACAGTTTTATTCACAATATTTTATTACATTTTATACATATATTTATTTCCATATGCAGTATACATACTTTTTCATCATAAACTTGTCATGTATATGCAGATAAACTACGATCAACATCCTGAGAAATGTGGAATATAAAATAAATGCATTTTTTAGTGTCTACTTATCTTTACCCATTAAATGCTGCTTGGTATTTTTTCCTGGTGTTAGTAGAATTATGTAACACTTTGGCGCAAACAAGCACATCAGGAGGCCGAAGCTAGAAGCTAAAATGGCGAATATTTCGACGGCGGTGGTGAATTTACCAGGTGAGCTGACGTAGGCCGGCACAAACGCCAACCACACGGCACAAAAGATCAACATGCTAAAGGTGATGTATTTAGCCTCGTTGAAATTCCCGGGTAGTTTCCGAGCTAGAAAAGCTAAAACAAAGCACAAGCAGGCCAGGAGGCCGATGTAGCCCAGAACGCACCAGAACGCCAGGTCTGATCCCACACTGCAGTCCAGAATGACTTTGGAGTGCTGAGACTGTGTGTTCCTGTAGGGGAACGGCGGAGAGGCTATCAGCCACGTCGCACAGATGATCATCTGGACCAGAGTGCAGCTGAAGATGATGATTCTCTGCTGCATCGGCCCCAGCCATTTCATCACGTTGTTCCCGGGCTGGGTGGCTGTGAAGACAGCCAGGACCACCAGGGTTTTGCCGAGGATGCAGGAGATGCAGAGCGAGAATGTGATGCTAAACGCCGTGTGGCGCAGCATGCATGACCAGGACGTGGGCTTGCCGATGAAAATCAATGCACACAGGAAACAAAGAGTCAGCGAGAGCAGGATTAGGAAACTCAGCTCAGAGTTGTTCATGCGCACTATGGGGGTGTTTCTGTAGTACAGGAAGACTGCAAACACGGCTAACGTGGTGCATGCCCCCACTACAGAAATCACCGTCAGGGTTAAACCCATGGCATCATGGGAAAGAAACTCAACGATCTTTGGGACACACGCTGTTCCATTATCATTGGACCAGTAATCTTCAGGACAGTCCATGCAGTCTATTGAATCTGTGAACATTAAAAAAATATGTATAAATAAAATAATTAATGCAGCAAAACATGAACAATAGCTTTAGTACAGTTATGTTTTATGAATCCACCGACCTGTCTGATTACTAATCTTGCCACTGTCACATGGTACACAGTCAAAGCAGCACACAGGCTCCCCCTGACGGACAGCCTTCCTAAATCCTGGAGTGCAGCCGACACTACAAATGGATACTGGCACCTATTTCCCAAAAATCAAAAACAAGACGTCAGAAAAATTTTACGAAACTCTCCTTTTTCTCCTAATTTATCATAACCTGTTATTCAGCTTCTGTGGACCCTGATGGAGTATTTGCCCAACACGCGCTCCCTCCGATGTGTGCATGGCCCACCGACCCCTTTTTACTCCCCTGTACTTCTAGGGTTCTTTTAAGTCCCATCTTTTTCCACCCAGCAGACTTTAGTGACCAATTTTGTCAGCTGCACTGTCTGCACTGCCAATTGTGCCCTCTAGGTGGCACCCAGTCGACTGGTAGCAGAGCTGAGAGTCAAACTTAGCGAGTTCCCAGAATTCCGGCGCTGGTGTACTAGCAGAATACCCCACTTGCCCACCTGGGCAGGAAGATTTCTGTAGCTACGTTCACATGCAAGGATTTTCCCCAATGAGATTGAATTCACTGGGATTATAGACAAAGACTCAGGTGTTTTTAGGGTACCGGTAAGTACACGTTACCATGACAACCAGCATCACTTGGGTCTAGTCAGAGTAAAAAGAGCAGGACATTTACATGGTGTTCATTCTTATATTTATTAAATTATCTAAAGGATTTCCACCACATTCAACCGGATAATCATATTAGAGTTTGAAGCATTCAGAAATAATAATAATAATAATAATAATAATAATAATAATAATAATAATAATAATATATTCTTGGCCCCTCACATGGAGCAGCCTGGTGTAGTCAGCCGACGGTTCACTTTTGCCCAACTTACCTCCACTTGACCCTACAGAACTTCAATAGATGGTATCTCATGTACTGAACTACATTCTGAGAGCAGCTTGCCTCGCTTTTGTCTCCAGCCCACGTGATTCCAGAGTTGTAAATGACCAGCTCGCTGCCAGCCTCAAGAGCCCCATCATACATGCCTACTTTAACCAGCTCAATGTTCCCTGCCGTGCCCTTCTGCCAGTTGGTCAGGTCATAGGATGGGATCGTTTCACCGTTCGAGTCAAAGTTCACCGTCTCTCCTGAGATGGTAAAGGAGACCTCTTGGAGGTAATGCTGGAGCTGTGAGACCACACAAAATGAAATATTATGGACATGAAGACATGCTGTTAGTCAAAACAATTAATATATACAGTATATTTACAAAAATTATGGGTACCTGCCATGGGTAGATTTGAGTGCTTTCAGCACATGTGGAGTTAACAAATGGCCCATGTCCAGATTGGCAGGAGATTAGATTATGCAGCGAGTGAGCTATTGCGTACACGCCCTTATAGACATTATAGCTAATGCGAGGGCTGGATGTGTTCATGTAGGCCGAGTGTTCATTCCTGAGCACCTCATGCCCTTCACACATGGGCAGGTGAGAGCTGGTACTGAAGGAGGAGATGGGTGAGCACCCATACAGAGCACCCCACAGCTTATGCACCAGGGGGTTATCGGGGTACATCTGTGGGTTCACTGTTGTCAGATAGTCTCTCAGACCTGGAATGTGACCCTGCCGTATCGCAAACCCTATGGTGCCACCTAGGTAGGGGTAGAACTTACTTCCAGTAAACACTGAAGCTGTGACCCAGGCCTCGCTGGCAATCCACTGGATCCCTGTCACGTTCTGTTCCATGTAGTCTCTCAGAAAGGGCGTGAGCTCGCCCTCGGCCGAAAACACCACCACGACTCGAGCGCTGGAGCCGTTCATCACTCGGATGGTCTCCAGGGCCCTTCGGGTGTCGTACAGCAGGGGGATCATTTCCTGGTAGGCTACACATACGTTTGTACCTTTGAGCTCCGCCAGCAAGTCTTGGAGGGCAGATCGACCGTACTCGTGGTCGCCCCTCACCACACCGATCCACGTCCAGTTGAAATGCAGCAGCAGCTTGGCGATGGCTTTTACCTGGTACGCGTCGCTGGGTATGACCCTGAAGAATGTGGGGAATTCCTGTCTGTTGCTCAGGCAGGCGCAGGACGAGAAGTAGCTGATCTTTAAAAGAAAAGCAGAAACAAATCTTCGTCCAGGTCTTGTATGCACAGGAGAGTTCAGCCCAGTCGCACACAGACCTTACACAGACTTTTCATTTCATCATTATAGACAGAAACAAGAGAGCTTAATGAGGAATGTAAATAACTAATAATTTTAAAACATAAATACATATTTTTGTGTACCATTGGAATCCTAAACGGTTGCAAAATTCTAGAAACCACGATAGACTCAGTTGAGCCCGATTCCGCAATGATGGCCAACATCGGACTGGCATTAGAACACATCGGTCTGTCGGCTTCGTTCAGTCCGTTCATGACGGCCAAAGCCGCTCTCTGTGCCAATAGAGGGTACGCACAGGAGTCAAATATCTTATAGCCGAGCGTGTGGTTAGGTAACAGCACACTACTGTTATTAATTTCCTCCACTGCCAGTTTCATAACCAGAGCCCAGCGGAAAGCTCTGGGATCAAACCTGCTCAAAGGAAAATGCAAATCAGACACAAACATGAAACAACATGAATTATACAAGATATAAAACACAATTCTACGTAATCTTGACATTTACACACAGAACTGTTTCAATCTGCTATACAATAATCGTTCAGAACAATTTCAGTAGGACATTTTTACCCGTTGCACTTCACCGGTCCAGGCTTGTAGGTACAATTTAAATCTGGCATTTCCTTATTGTAATGCAGGGGGAAAATACCACCGATCACAAAGTCCCCGTCGGCCCTGAAGCCGGGTTCAAATTCATTCTGCAGAGTGCACTGAAGACTTAACGTCCCACCGAGCATCAATACAGAGAACAGAAGGAAGCACAGGGGCCGGACTGTCATCTTCAGCAACCCAAATCTGACTTACGATGATGGCAGGGGCTTTATTTTATACCGTACAGCGTCTGCCCCGTGGCCCTCATCACAACACCACAATCACATGGCGTCATGACATCACCAATACTGCCAATACGATTTTACACAATGTGCATGTCATTAAAACCACACGTCTGTTTCTTATGATGTGCATTTAAATATACAGTGTATCACAAAAGTGAGTACACCCCTCACATTTCTGCAGATATTTAAGTATATCTTTTCATGGGACAACACTGACAAAATGACACTTTGACACAATGAAAAGTAGTCTGTGTGCAGCTTATATAACAGTGTAAATTTATTCTTCCCTCAAAATAACTCAATATACAGCCATTAATGTCTAAACCACCGGCAACAAAAGTGAGTACACCCCTAAGAGACTACACCCCTAAATGTCCAAATTGAGCACTGCTTGTAATTTTCCCTTCAAAATGTCATGTGATTTGTTAGTGTTACTAGGTCTCAGGTGTGCATAGGAAGCAGGTGTGTTCAATTTAGTAGTACAGCTCTCACACTCTCTCATACTGGTCACTGAAAGTTCCAACATGGCACCTCATGGCAAAGAACTCTCTGAGGATCTTAAAAGACGAATTGTTGCGCTACATGAAGATGGCCAAGGCTACAAGAAGATTGCCAACACCCTGAAACTGAGCTGCAGCACAGTGGCCAAGATCATCCAGCGTTTTAAAAGAGCAGGGTCCACTCAGAACAGACCTCGCGTTGGTCGTCCAAAGAAGCTGAGTGCACGTGCTCAGCGTCACATCCAACTGCTGTCTTTGAAAGATAGGTGCAGGAGTGCTGTCAGCATTGCTGCAGAGATTGAAAAGGTGGGGGGTCAGCCTGTCAGTGCTCAGACCATACGCCGCACACTACATCAAATTGGTCTGCATGGCTGTCACCCCAGAAGGAAGCCTCTTCTGAAGTCTCTACACAAGAAAGCCCGCAAACAGTTTGCTGAAGACATGTCAACAAAGGACATGGATTACTGGAACCATGTCCTATGGTCTGATGAGACCAAGATTAATTTGTTTGGTTCAGATGGTCTCAAGCATGTGTGGCGGCAATCAGGTGAGGAGTACAAAGATAAGTGTGTCATGCCTACAGTCAAGCATGGTGGTGGGAATGCCATGGTCTGGGTCTGCATGAGTGCAGCAGGTGTTGGGGAGTTACATTTCATTGAGGGACACATTAACTCCAATATGTACTGTGAAATACTGAAGCAGAGCATGATCCCCTCCCTCCGGAAACTGGGTCGCAGGGCAGTGTTCCAGCATGATAATGACCCCAAACACACCTCTAAGACGACCACTGCTTTATTGAAGAGGCTGAGGGTAAAGGTGATGGACTGGCCAAGCATGTCTCCAGACCTAAACCCAATACAACATCTTTGGGGCATCCTGAAGCGGAAGGTGGAGGAGCGCAAAGTCTCGAATATCCGCCAGCTCCGTGATGTCGTCATGGAGGAGTGGAAAAGCATTCCAGTGGCAACCTGTGAAGCTCTGGTAAACTCCATGCCCAGGAGAGTTAAGGCAGTTCTGGGAAATAATGGTGGCCACACAAAATATTGACACTTTAGGAACTTTTACTAAGGGGTGTACTCACTTTTGTTGCCGGTGGTTTAGACATTAATGGCTGTATATTGAGTTATTTTGAGGGAAGAATAAATTTACACTGTTATATAAGCTGCACACAGACTACTTTTCATTGTGTCAAAGTGTCATTTTGTCAGTGTTGTCCCATGAAAAGATATACTTAAATATCTGCAGAAATGTGAGGGGTGTACTCACTTTTGTGATACACTGTATACATTATATTGACATGAGTTTTGTTTCAGCTTCAACAGGTGTACTAACCAATGATATTATTCCAGCTGTGAACCAACAGTTTAGGGAAGGCCATTTCCTCTTCCAGCATGCAAAACTGCAGGATCCAAACTAAGGGTTTTCTTGGTTAACCACCTCTGTTCATGTGTAATTAATTAATTTTTTTGGATTTTTATGTGATGTTAATGTGATGACAAGACTCATCAGTTCAAGTTTAATATTGAACACAGTCATGGACATATAAGTATCTCCAATTCACCTGACTGCACGTCGTTGTACTGTGGGAGGAAACTGAAGCTCCCGGAGGAAACCCACAGAGACAAGAAGAGAACATGCAAACTCCACACAGAAAGGACCTGAACCACCAAACCTGGGGATCAAACCCAGGACCTGGAAGGCAACAGTTCTACCCACTGAGCCCCCATGCCACCCTTGTCATGTTTAAAAAATACAAAAAAAAATATGCTATTAAATACTGTCGCCTCACAGCAAGAAGGTCCTGGGTTCGATCCCCAGGCGGGACGGTCCGGGTCCTTTCTGTGTGCAGTTTGCATGTTCTCCCCCTGTCTGTGTTGGTTTCCTACGGGCGCTCCGGTTTCCTCCCACAGTCCAAAAACATGGTCAGGTTAATTAGAGACACTAAATTGCCCTATAGGTGAATGGGTGTGTGTGTGTGTGTGTCTGCCCTGCGATGGACTGGCGTCCCGTCCAGGGTGTTACTGTGTGCCTTGCGCCCATTGAAAAACTGGGATAAGCTCTAGCACCAAACCCCCCCAACCCCCCCCCAACCCCAATGAAACCACCAGTTAGTGCAGACGGGGGTTAACAGCCCACCGTTTCCCAAAAATCACTGACAATACTGGATTCTCCTTCATGATATGGGCTGATATCTTTGAGAACCGGCTCCAGTTTGGGCATAGCCATCTTTCTGACCACAAATCCTATCGTCCCACCGAATGAACATCTCTGGAGTGGACAGGCCGTTGGCTATCACCCAGGCGATCCACTGGATTCCTGTGATGTTCTGTTTCACTATTTCGCTCTTTAAAGGAGAAATGTCCTTCTCTGGTGAGAACGCGAGAATCGCTTTTACTGTCGACTGTTTTATCAGCTTAACAGCTTCTAGAAATTTACTTTGAGGATAAGTGCGAGAAATCGTGCCCACAAATGCGATGCAGATCCCGTGTGCCTCCACCTCCTTTATGAAAGCCGATATGCCATTTCTTCCATAATCGTTGTCAGACTGTAAAACTCCGATCCACGTCCATCCGAACTGTTTGACAAGGAAAGCCAAAGCCTTCACTTGGTGGTAATCACTTGGTATTGTGCGGAAAAATGTCGGATATTTATTTTTGTCACTTAAACAAGCGCACGTTGAAAAGTAGCTCACCTATACAGATAAAATAATCACATAAATATAATCTACAGCAATATTTGAATACATTTCTTGTGGAGAATGGTTTTATTTTATTACTGTGGGTATTCTGAACGGTCCAAGTGCCCTAGCCAATTTCATATGTCACATGACTTGGGATTTTAGTTTCTGCAACTGTCCATTTACCTGTGACCAAAACCTAATAAAACAAAAAGTAATTTTTAAAATAAAAATGAACCCCTTAATTTAAGACTTTGTTAATAAAACAGCTCTTAGTCTCCTATAACATCTCATTAGGTTGGAGAGTACAGAAGAAGACATTTGGACCAAACAAGGAATTTAGGACCATTCCTTTTTACAAAACCTCTCCAGATAGAATCCACGTCCTCTCTTGTACACTCTCCTATATCTCACCCCACAGGTTTTCTATGGAGTTTGGATCATGGGACCGAGAAGGCCTTGGAAACTAGAGTTTAGTGCTTAGTAAAGCACATGTTGTATTGATCTGATCACTGGTCCTGTTAAAAAATCCACCAATTATTCATTTTTACTTCATGGGCAGATCTGGTTTTTTATAAAGTCCATGACGCCATCTACCCTAACAAGCTTCCCAGGATCACAGACCCTCCACCATACTTTTTTTTACTTCACAGACAATACTGGGTGTTTGTTGACTGCAGAACATGGTTACAGTCAAAGTCGTAGTAGCATTTAGTAAACTTTAGGTGTTTTTTCCTAAAACGCCTTTCAAATAATCTTTCGGCATGTACAGTTGTGGTGAACGTTATTTGCACTGTTGAATATTAAGTGCATGTATTGGAAATGTAACCTGTTCCTCTTGACTGTAGTTGAAAATATAACTTGTTCCTGACTGTATTGTCACCTCATCCAGGCTCACTTATATGAATTGTTTTTTACATATTGACACAGATATTACTTTTATTACTAGTTTTTGCAAATTTCCGCAAAAACATTGTACAGTAGAACAAGGAAAAATGTCTGCATCAGTGGAGGAGGGTTAGGGTTTAGGGTTAGGGGTTTGGAATAGGGTTGGGGGGGTGCTGGCCCGCACAACCTTTCTGCTGGCACAGACACATATAACTTTGGTATAAAAGCTAGGTGTCCAAGATGGCATGGGCCTCCCAGTTTAAAAGTGGCGGAATGATGATTTAAAGAGCTGATTGGTGAGGCTGTTCTTTCTACACTTTGTGCGATATGCTGCATTGTTCAGTATTATTATGGTCATTTATGTGCTGGATGGTCATTTACAGTATTTTGATTGCTTTTGCTTGTTTGGTAATAAACAATATACCTATAAAACCTTAAACATCGGCCTCATTATTCATTCCTGAAAGCTTCTGTCCTGTTTTGAGATAAGTAATAACATTTTCAGATATCTGTTTTTGCTCAAGTTAAACGATGCATCATGCAAAATAACTCCTGGAATAAAGAATGCTTGGATTTATGAACAGATAGGTTTGAAACAAAGGACATAATGTGTTATACAAATATATGTAATACTATTTGAACCAGAATCACAATTTTATTCACAATAATACATTTTATACATAAATTTATTTCCATATGCAGTATACATACTTTTTCATCATAAACTTGTCATGTATATGCAGATCAACTACGATCAACATCCTGAAAAATGTGGAATATTAAATAAATGCATTTTTTATTGTGTCTACTTTTCTTTACCCATTAAATGCTGCTTGGTATTTTTTCCTGGTGTTAGTAGAATTATGTAACACTTTGGCGCGAACAAGCACATCAGAAGGCCGAAGCTAGAAGCTAAAATGGCGAATATTTCGACGGCGGTGGTGAATTTACCAGGTGAGCTGACGTAGGCCGGCACAAACGCCAACCACACGGCACAAAAGATCAACATGCTAAAGGTGATGTATTTCGCCTCGTTGAAATTCCCGGGTAGTTTCCGAGCTAGGAAAGCTAAAACGAAGCACAAGCAGGCCAGGAGGCCGATGTAGCCCAGAACACACCAGAACGCCAGGTCTGATCCCACACTGCAGTCCAGAATGACTTTGGAGCGCTGAGACTGTGTGTTCCTATAGGGGAATGGCGGAGAGGCTATCAGCCACGCCGCACAGATGATCATCTGGACCAGAGTGCAGCTGAAGATGATGATTCTCTGCTGCGTCGGCCCCAGCCATTTCATCACGTTGTTCCCGGGCTGGGTGGCTGTGAAGACAGCCAGGACCACCAGGGTTTTGCCGAGGATGCAGGAGATGCAGAGCGAGAATGTGATGCTAAACGCCGTGTGGCGCAGCATGCATGACCAGGACGTGGGCTCACCGATGAAAATCAACGCACACAGAAAACAAAGGGTCAGCGAGAGCAGGATTAGGAAACTCAGCTCTGAATTGTTCATGCGCACTATGGGGGTGTTTCTGTAGTACAGGAAGACTGCAAACACGGCTAACGTGGTGCATGCTCCCACTACAGAAATCACCGTCAGGGTTAAACCCATGGCATCATGGGAAAGAAACTCAACGATTTTTGGGACACACGCTGTTCCATTATCATTGGACCAGTAATCTTCAGGACAGTCCATGCAGTCTATTGAATCTGTGAACATTAAAAAATATGTATAATAAAATAATTAATGCAGCAAGACATGAAGAACAATAGCTTTAGTACAGTTATGTTTTATGAATCCACCGACCTGTCTGATTACTAATCTTGCCACTGTCACATGGTACACAGTCAAAGCAGCACACAGGCTCCCCCTGACGGACAGCCTTCCTAAATCCTGGAGTGCAGCCGACACTACAAATGGATACTGGCACCTATTTCCCAAAAATCAACAAGAAGACATCAGTAAAACTCTACAAAACTCTCCCTTTTTCTCCTAATTTATCATAACCTGGGTTTCAGCTTCTGTGGCCCTTGATGGCGTCTGAGGAGGGTATATTTGCCCAACACGCACCCCCCACTCCCCCCCCCCCCCCCGACCCCTTTTTACTCCCCTGTACTTCTAGGGTTCTTTTCAGTCCCATCTTTTCCCACTCAGCAGAGTTTAGTGACCAATTTTGTCAGCTGCACTATCTGCACTGCCAATTGTGCCCTCTAGGTGGCACCCAGTCGACTGGTAGCAGAGCTGAGAGTCAAACTTGGCAAGTTCCCAGAATTCCGGCGCTGGTGTACTAGCAGAATACCCCACTGGCCCACCTGGGCAGGAAGATTTCTGTAGCTACGTTCACATGCAAGGATTTTCCCCAATCAGATTGAATTCACTGGGATTATAGACGAAGACTCAGGTGTTTTTAGGGTACCGGTAAGTACACGTTACCATGACAACCAGCATCACCCGGGTCCAGTCAGTCAGAGTAAAAGGAGCAGCAGGACGTTACCTAAAATTTTAAATGGCTTTATCATGATGGCATTTTCAAATGCACATGCGCAGAATGTCGTTAAATGTTCCAAATGGGATGTAATGTTATATACAGGTGTTTACATGGTGTTTGTTCTTTTATTTAATCAATTATTTAAATGATTCCCACCACGTTCAATCAGATAATCAGATTCATCTGTAGTGAGGTGTCAACATGGACGTGTTCTATTCTGATTGAAATTTGTTGTGACTTTTAAAGCATGTACTTTGCTTTAAATTAACAGCTTGAAGTATTCAGAAATAATAATAATTAAAAAAAAATATATATATATATAATATTAATAATAATAATAATAATAATAATATTAATAATAATAATAATAATATTAATAATAATAATAATATATTCTTGGCCCCTCACATGGAGCAGCCTGGTGTATTCAGCCGACGGTTCACTTTTGCCCAACTTACCTCCACTTGACCCTACAGAACTTCAATAGATGGTATCTCATGTACTGAACTACATTCTGAGAACAGCTTGCCTCGCTTTTGTCTCCAGCCCACGTGATTCCAGAGTTGGAAATGACCAGCTCGCTGCCAGCCTCAAGAGCCCCATCATACATGCCTACTTTAACCAGCTCAATGTTCCCGGCCGTGCCCTTCTGCCAGTTGATCAGGTCGTAGGACGGGATCGTTTCACCATTCGAGTCAAAGTTCACCGTCTCTCCTGAGATGGTAAAGGAGACCTCTTGGAGGTAATGCTGGAGCTGTGAGACAACACAAAATGAAATAATATGGACATGACGACATGCTGTTAGTCAAAACAATTAATATATACAATATATTTACTAAAATTATGGGTACCTGCCATGGGTAGATTTTAGTGCTTTCAGCACATGTGGTGTTAACAAACGGCCCATGCCCAGCTTGGCAGGAGATGAGATTATGCAGTGAGTGAGCTATTGCGTACACGCCCTTATAGACATTATAGCCAATGCGAGGGCTGGATGTGTTCATGTAGGCCGAGTGTTCATTCCTGAGCACCTCATGCCCTTCACACGTGGGCAAGTGAGAGCTGGTACTGAAGGAGGAGATTGGTGAGCACCCATACAGAGTACCCCACAGCTCATGCACCAGGGGGTTATCGGGGTATGTCTGTGGGTTCACCGTTGTCAGATAGTCTCTCAGACCTGGAATGTGACCCTGCTTTATCGCAAACCCTATGGTGCCACCTAGGTAGGGGTAGAACTTACTTCCAGTAAACACTGAAGATGTGACCCAGGCCTCGCTGGCAATCCACTGGATCCCTGTCATGTTCTGTTCCATGTAGTCTCTCAGAAAGGGCGTGAGCTCGCCCTCGGCCGAAAACCCCACCACAACCCGAGCGCTGGAGCCGTTCATCACTCGCATGATCTCCAGGGCCCTTCGGGTGTTGTACAGCAGGGGAATCATTTCCTGGTAGGCTACACATACGTTTGTACCTTTAAGCTCCGCCAGCAAGTCTTGGAGGGCAGATCGACCGTACTCGTGGTCGCCCCTCACCACACCAATCCACGTCCAGTTGAAGTGCAGCAGCAGCTTGGCGATGGCTTTTACCTGGTAGGCGTCGCTGGGTATGACCCTGAAGAACGTGGGGAATTCTTGTCTGTTGCTCAGGCAGGCGCAGGACGAGAAGTAGCTGATCTTTAAAAGAAAAGCAGAAGCAAATTTTTTTGAGCGATGTCAAGGTCTTTAATGCACAGGAGAGTTCAGCCCAGTCACACACAGACCTCACACAGACTTTTCATTTCATTATTATAGACAGAAATAAGAGAGCTTAATGAAGAATGTAAATAACTAGTAATTATTAAAACATAAATACATATTTTTTGTATTTTTTCTATTTGTGTACCATTGGAATCCTAAATGGTTGCAAAATTCTAGAAACCACAATTGACTCAGCTGAGCCCGATTCCGCAATGATGGCCAACATCGGACTGGCATTAGAACACATCGGTCTGTTGGCTTCGTTCAGTCCGTTCATGACGGCCATAGCCGCTCTCTGTGCCGTTAGAGGGTACGCACAGGAGTCAAACATCTTATAGCCAAGCGTGTGGTTAGGTAACAGCATACCACTGTTATTAATTTCCTCCACTGCCAATTTCATAATTAGAGCCCAGCGAAAAGTTCTGGAATCAAACCTGCTCAAAGGAAAATGCAAATCAGACACAAACAAACATGAAACAACATGAATTATACAAGATATAAAACACAATCCTACGTATTCTTCACATTTACACACAGAACTGTTTCAATCTGCTATACAATAATCGTTCAGTACAATTTCAGTAGGACGTTTTTACCCGTTGCACTTCACCGGTCCAGGCTTGTAGGTACAATTTAAATCTGGCATCTCCTGATTGTAATGAAAGGGGAAACTACCACCGATCACAAAGTCCCCGTCGGCCCTGAAGCCGGGTTCGAATTCATTCTGCAGAGTGCACTGAAGACTTAACGTCCCACCGAGCATCAATACAGAGAACAGAAGGAAGCACAGGGGCCGGACTGTCATCTTCAGCAACTCAAGTCTGATTTACGATGATGGCAGGGGCTTTATTTTATACCGTACAGCGTCTGCCCCGTGGCCCTCATCACAACACCACAATCACATGGCGTCATGACATCACCAATACTGCCAATACGATTTTACACAATGTGCATGTCATTAAAACCACACGTCTGTTTGTTATGATGTGCATTTAAATATATACATTATATAGACAAAAGTGTGGTTGAATTCACATGTTTTGGATTCAACATGTATAATACACCAATAATATAATTCCAGCTGTGCACCAACAGTTTAGGGAAGGCCATTTCCTCTTCCAGCATGCAAAACTGCAGGATCCAAACTGAGGCTTTTCTTGGTTAGCCACATCTGTCCATGTTTAATTAATTAATTTATTTGGATTTTAATGTGATGTTTTACACTTTTGGTTCCATTCGTGACAGGACAGGTAGTTACTGCTCACATAAGATTCATCAGTTCAAGTTTAATATTGAACACAGTCATGGACAATTTAGTATCTCCAATTCATCTACAATTCATCTTTGTACTGTGGGAGGAAACTGGAGCTCCCGATGGAAACCCACAGAGACATGGAGAGAACATGCAAACTCCATACAGAATGGACCTGCACCGCCTCACCTGGGGATCAAACCCAGGACCTGGAAGGCAACAGTTCTACCCACTGAGCCCCCATGCCACCCTTGGTCATGTTTAAAAAATACTAAAGAAATAAATACTATTAATTTGGTGACTTTAACATAGGCAGCTCAGTGGGTAGCACTGTCGCCTCACAGCAAGAAGGTCCTGGGTTCGATCCCCAGGCGGGGCGGTCCGGGTCCTTTCTGTGTGCAGTTTGCATGTTCTTCCCGTGTCTGTGTGGGTTTCCTCCCACAGTCCAAAAACATGCAGTCAGGTTAATTGGAGACACTGAATTGCCCTATAGGTGAATGGGTGTGTGTGTGTGTGGAGTGTGTGTGTGTGTGTGCCCTGCGATGGACTGGCGTCCTGTCCAGGGTGTTACTGTGTGCCTTGCGCCCATTGAAAAGCTGGGATAGGCTTCAGCACCAACCCCCCCCCCCCCCCACACCCTAATTGGATAAGCGGTTAAGAAAGTGAGTGAGTGACTTTAACAATAAAAAATCAGCCATATGCAAAACACCACGTTTAATTTTCTACATTTCTACATAAAAATTGTGCAGTAAATTATGAAAAAATCCATCTCTAGGTTTGATGCCTCTAAAATAAACATACAGTTTGACAGGGGTGTCTTGTTTACACTTTCTAACCATTTTAAACAATCATTGTCACCTTAAATAAGATATAGAATATTGTTTGTATTCGTGTTTTAGTTCGTTTTTAGTAATCAGACATTTATTAGTAAATATTATGAAATAAATACATTATGAGGAGACACAGCCGTCAGTTTATTCATTGTTCAGTAGCTTATATGAAACTACTGAACACTGGACCTATAGAAACCAGGAATGCCTGGATTCACTGTCAGGGCAAGAACTGAGAGGTTCATAAAATTAGAGCTTTAATTAACCAGCATGTAAGAGGTAAATGGATGGAGAGAAAAATAGGATCACAGTTGGAGATTTTTCTGCAATTTTATGCTGCCTTCATCCCAACAAACTGTGTGTGTGTTTGAAAAGCTAGCTCTCTCTCTACATAGACGCATTTTACATCATCTTATGCACGCTCCCGAGAAGGAGGCTGTTTGAAATCCTAGATGCCTTAATATGCTGTCTACTAAGGTATCTTAAAACTTCAATGTTGTTAGAATGAGTGAGCATCGGAAGCATCCTTTGCGGCCAAGGCAATCCCAGCATTCAGTGTGGCACAACTTTTCTCACAGAAAATTTTTTAAAAAACATGGCGGACGGTGCGGAGAAACGAATTGAGTTATTTTCAAATGTAAATAAATTATTATTGATTTTTAATTTGTATAAACTTGTACTAGTGTATTTATTTGCAAGTTTGGGTTTGTCAGGGACAGTTTAACCATTTTCGGTACACGGAGGGAGATGTTATTTGACATGCTAGTGCATTGTGCCACCTCATCCCATTGGTTTGAATGGCATGATGCTAACTGTGTTAGCTTAGTAAGCGAAACCCGATGTTATCACTGTCTACGTAGTGCATTTGAATAAGCTGCCTTGTAAGTCAATGACTTATTAGAATCCTTTCTACTGAGGCAGCTGCCTGTGTAGGCAGTAAGATAGCAAGGCAGCTCACTAGGTTTTCGAACACACCCTATGTGGAACACAACCAATAAAATCATGACTTCTTTTATTTAACCACAAAGATTAGAACTGAAATCAGGTGACGAGTGATTTTATTGAGAATCATCATTTTCATAAAGGCTTTTATTTCTATATAATACATTTTACATAGTATTTTAAACATCTTAATAATAATGTTTATAACTTTTAGCAACACATTATTCTTTTGTACTATTTACATCTCAGCAAATATTGTAATATCTACTAAATCTCTTTATCTTGCTGTTAATAGTGCTTATGTGCAAGAATAAACTAAAATAAATTAAGGTCCAGATTGGGGACCAGAATAAGAATGAGGTCCAGATCACAATAAGAGACACCAGGTACCTGGAACCATGAACCAAAGGTCTTTTTATGTTTTATTTTAAATCATTTGGTTACAGAGTGATAATAATAATAGAGATGATTGAAATCCAAATACTGCTGACAAACTTTCCTTACAATTTATACATGTTTAATTTCTACTGTATTATTAATTCACTTTAAAGTTATGAAGAATATCACATGACTAAGTGAGAATGTCTATAATATTAATATTTTAATTTAAATAAATAAAAAGATACTACATTATTTGGTAGCTTTACCCATTAAATGCTGCTTGGTATTTTTTTCTGGTGTTAGTAGAATTATGTAACACTTTGGCGCGAACAAGCACATCAGGAGGCCGAAGCTAGAAGCTAAAATGGCGAATATTTCAACAGCGGTGGTGAATTTACCAGGTGAGCTGACGTAGGCCGGCACAAACGCCAACCACACGGCACAAAAGATCAACATGCTAAAGGTGATGTATTTCGCCTCGTTGAAATTCCCGGGTAGTTTCCGAGCTAGGAACGCCAAAAGGAAGCACAAGCAGGCCAAGAGGCCGATGTAGCCCAGAACGCACCAGAACGCCAGGTCTGATCCCACACTGCAGTCCAGAATGACTTTGGAGCGCTGAGACTGTGTGTTCCTGTAGGGGAACGGCGGAGAGGCTATCAGCCACGTCGCACAGATGATCATCTGGACCAGAGTGCAGCTGAAGATGATGATTCTCTGCTGCGTCGGCCCCAGCCATTTCATCAAGTTGTTCCCGGGCTGGGTGGCCGTGAAGGCAGCCAGGACCACCAGGGTTTTGCCGAGGATGCAGGAGATGCAGAGCGAGAATGTGATGCTAAACGCCGTGTGGCGCAGCATGCACGACCAGGACGTGGGCTCACCGATGAAAATCAATGCACACAGGAAACAAAGAGTCAGCGAGAGCAGGATTAGGAAACTCAGCTCTGAATTGTTCATGCGCACTATGGGGGTGTTTCTGTAGTACAGGAAGACTGCAAACACGGCTAACGTGATGCATGCCCCCACTACAGAAATCACCGTCAGGGTTAAACCCATGGCATCATGGGAAAGGAACTCAACAATCTTTGGGACACACGCTGTTCCATTATCATTGGACCAGTAATCTTCAGGACAGTCCATGCAGTCTATTGAATCTGTGAACATTAAAAAAATATGTATAATAAAATAATTAATGCAGCAAAACATGAACAATAGCTTTAGTACAGTTATGTTTTATGAATCCACCGACCTGTCTGATTACTAATCTTGCCACTGTCACATGGTACACAGTCAAAGCAGCACACAGGCTCCCCCTGACGGACAGCCTTCCTAAATCCTGGAGTGCAGCCGACACTACAAATGGATACTGGCACCTATTTCCCAAAAATCAACAAGACGTCAGTAAAACTCTACAAAACTCTCCCTTTTTCTCCTAATTTATCATAGCCGGTTCCTTTTCTGTTTTTGCGGACCCTAATGGCGTACAAGCAGGGTATATTTGCCTGACACGCCCTCCCTCCGACATGTGCAGTCCCCGACCCCTTTTTACTCCCCTGTACTTTCAGGGTTCTTTTTAATCCAGTCTTTTCCCATCCAGCAGAATTTAGTGACCAATTTTGTCAGCTGCACTGTCTGCACTGCCAATTGTGCCCACCAGGTGGCACCCAGTCGACTGGTAGCAGAGCTGAGAGTCAAACTTGCAGTGCTGGTGTACTAGCAGAATAGCCCACTGCGCCACCTGGGCGGGAAGATTTCTGTAGTTACGTTCACATGCAAGGATTTTCTCCAGTCATATTGAATTCACTGGGATTATAGACAACGACTCAGGTGTTTTTAGGGTACCGGTAAGTACACGTTACCATGACAACCAGCATCACCCGGGTCCAGTCAGTCAGAGTAAAAGGAGCAGGACATTTACATGGTGGGAATTCTTTAGATAATTTATTGAATATAAGAATAAACACCATGTTCAATCGGATAATCAGATTCATCTGTAGTGAGGTGTAAACATGGACATGTTCTATTCTGATTGAAATTTGTTGTGACTTTTGGAGCATGTACTTTCCTTTAAATTTTAGAGTTTGAAGCATTCAGAAATAATAATAAAAATAATAATAATAATTATTATTATTATTATATATTCTTGGCCCCTTACATGGAGCAGCCTGGTGTAGTCAGCCGACGGTTCACTTTTGCCCAACTTACCTCCACTTGACCCTACAGAACTTCAATAGATGGTATCTCATGTACTGAACTACATTCTGAGAGCAGCTTGCCTCGCTTTTGTCTCCAGCCCACGTGATTCCAAAGTTGGAAATGACCAGCTCGCTGCCAGCCTCAAGAGCCCCATCATACATGCCTACTTTAACCAGCTCAATGTTCCCGGCCGTGCCCTTCTGCCAGTTGATCAGGTCGTAGGACGGGATCGTTTCACCGTTCGAGTCAAAGTTCACCGTCTCTCCTGAGATGGTAAAGGAGACCTCTTGGAGGTAATGCTGGAGCTGTGAGACAACACAAAATGAAATAATATGGACATGACAACATGCTGTTAGTCAAAACAATTAATATATAAAATATATTTACTAAAATTATGGGTACCTGCCATGGGTAGATTTTAGTGCTTTCAGCACATGTGGAGTTAACAAACGGCCCATGTCCAGCTTGGCAGGAGATGAGATTATGCAGTGAGTTAGCTATTGCGTACACGCCCTTATAGACATTATAGCCAATGCGAGGGCTGGATGTGTTCATGTAGGCCGAGTGTTCATTCCTGAGCACCTCATGCCCTTCACACATGGGCAAGTGAGAGCTGGTACTGAAGAAGGAGATAGGTGAGCACCCATACAGAGTACCCCACAGCTCATGCACCAGGGGGTTATCGGGGTATGTCTGTGGGTTCACCATTGTCAGATAGTCTCTCAGACCTGGAATGTGACCCTGCCGTATCGCAAACCCTATGGTGCCACCTAGGTAGGGGTAGAACTTACTTCCAGTGAACACTGAAGCTGTGACCCAGGCCTCGCTGGCGATCCACTGAATCGCTGTCATGTTCTGTTCCATGTAGTCTCTCAGAAAGGGCGTGAGCTCGCCCTCGGCCGAAAACACCACCACAACCCGAGCGCTGGAGCCGTTCATCACTCGCATGATCTCCAGGGCCCTTTGGGTGTCGTACAGCAAGGGAATCATTTCCTGGTAGGCTACACATACGTTTGTACCTTCGAGCTCAGCGAGCAGCCCTTGGAGGGCAGATCGACCGTACTCGTGGTCGCCCCTCACCACACCGATCCACGTCCAGTTGAAGTGCAGCAGCAGCTTGGCAATGGCTTTTACCTGGTAGGCGTCGCTGGGTATGACCCTGAAGAACGTGGGAAATTCTTGTCTGTTGCTCAGGCAGGCGCAGGACGAGAAGTAGCTGATCTTTAAAAGAAAAGCAGAAACAAATTTTCGTCAAGGTCTTGTATGCACAGGAGAGTTCAGCCCAGTCGCACACAGACCTTACACAGACTTTTCATTTCATTATTATAGACAGAAATAAGAGAGCTTAATGAGGAATGTAAATAACTAATAATTATTAAAACATAAATACATATTTTTTGTATTTTTTCTATTTGTGTACCATTGGAATCCTAAACGGTTGCAAAATTCTAGAAACCACGATAGACTGAGCTGAGCCCGATTCCCCAATGATGGCCAACATCGGACTGGCATTAGAACACATCGGTCTGTCGGCCTCGTTCAGTCCGTTCATGACGGCCAAAGCCGCTCTTTGTCCCGTTAGAGGGTACGCACAGGAGTCAAATATCTTATAGCCGAGCGTGTGGTTAGGTAACAGCATACTACTGTTATTAATTTCCTCCACTGCCAGTTTCATAATCAGAGCCCAGCGAAAAGCTCTGGGATCAAACCTGCTCAAAGGAAAATGCAAATCAGACACAAACAAACATGAAACAACATGAATTATACAAGATATAAAACACAATCCTACGTATTCTTCACATTTACACACAGAAATGTTTCAGTCTGTTATACAATAATCGTTCAGTACAATTTCAGTAGGACGTTTTTACCCATTGCACTTCACCGGTCCAGGTTTGTAGGTACAATTTGAATCTGGCATCTCCTGATTGTAATGAAAGGGGAAAATACCACCGATCACAAAGTCCCCGTCGGCCCTGAAGCCGGGTTCGAATTCATTCTGCAGAGTGCACTGAAGACTTAACGTCCCACCGAGCATCAATACAGAGAACAGAAGGAAGCACAGGGGTCGGACTGTCATCTTCAGCAACCCAAATCTGACTTACGATGATGGCAGGGGCTTTATTTTATACCGTACAGCGTCTGCCCCGTGGCCCTTATCACAACACCACAATCACATGGCGTCATGACATCACCAATACTGCCAATACGATTTTACACAATGTGCATGTCAATAAAACCACACGTCTGTTTGTTATGATGTGCATTTAAATATGTACATTATATTGACACGAGTTGTGTTTCTGCTTCAACAGGTGTAATATAATTCCAGCTGTGCACCAACAGTTTAGGGAAGGCCATTTCCTCTTCCAGCATGCAAAACTGCAGGATCCAAACTAATGGTTTTCTTGGTTAGCCACATCTGTCCATGTTTAAAAATACTAAATAAAAAATACTATTCATTTGTTGAGTTTAACATATAAAATAATAACAATAAAAAAAGATAAATAGATAGATAGATAGATATTGTTTTGATCCCGAAGGAAACTAAAGCCCTAGTAGCATTGAATAGTAATAAAAACACACACTATAAAAAATTTTTAATGCAAAATAACAAAAAAACCTGAAGAACATTGTAAAAATAACAGTACAGTTACAGAACTGAACATATACCTTCGAGGTACCTGTATTTGACATGTATTGGATAGCTGTAAAACAGTATATGCAAAACAGCACAGTTAATTTTCTTAATAAAATTTTTTCTGGTGTGGTAAATTCAGCAAATAAATAAAGATTGTGTAGTAAAATCTTTATTTTGTTGATATATATTTGAGAGGCATCAATCTAAACATAAATTTTGACAGGGGTGTCTGTTGTTTACATTTTCTAACCTTTTTAAACAATCATTGGTGCCTTTAATAAGAAACAGAATTATGAGTGTATTCATGTTTTAGTTAGTTTACCTCATTTAGTTTAGTTTTACTATTACGAAAAAAATACACAATGAGGAGACAGCCGTCAGTTTATTTATTTGTGCAGTAGCTTATGAGAAACTGCTGAACACT
The DNA here is from genome assembly GCF_030014385.1 of Trichomycterus rosablanca. NCBI lineage: Eukaryota > Metazoa > Chordata > Actinopteri > Siluriformes > Trichomycteridae > Trichomycterus > Trichomycterus rosablanca. The sequence goes on from NC_085998.1 coordinate 39,377,308, forward strand.
GGACCTATATAAACCAGGAACGCCTGGATTCACTGTCAGGGCAAGAACTGAGAAGTTAATAAAATTAGAGCTTTAATTAACCAGCATGTAGGAGGTAACACATTTATTTTTGAGGTAAATGGTTGGAGAGGCAATCAGGATCACAGTTGAAGATTTATCTGCAATTTTATGCTGCCTTCATCCCAACAAACAATGTGGAACACAAACCAATAAAATCACGACTTCATTTATTTAACCATGAAGATTAGAACTGAAATCAGGTTTATTATCAGACAAGAGAACCAAAACTCAGTAGTGTCCAGTGGTTTTATTGAGAATCATCATTATTATAAAGGCCTTTATTTTCTTATAATACATTTACTTATTTAATGATTACATTGTACATAGTATTTTAAAAATCTCAATATTTTTTGTACTATATACATCTCAGCAAATATTGTAAAATCTTCCAAATATGTTGATCTTGCTGGTAATAGTGCTTATGTGCAAGAATAAACTAGTTCTCAATAAGGTCCAGATTATAATAAGAGACACCAAGTACCTGGAACCATGAACCTCGTCACAGAAATAATAACAACAGAGATTACTGAAATCCAAATACTGCTGACATACGTTCCTTACAAGTATTTATACATGTTCAACTTCCACTGCTTTATTAATTCACTTTAAAGTTATGAAGAATATCACATGACTAAGTGAGAATGTCTATAATATTAATATTTGAATTTAAATAAATAAAAATATACTACATTATTTGGCAGCTTTACCCATTAAATGCTGCTTGGTATTTTTTTCTGGTGTTAGTAGAATTATGTAACACTTTGGCGCGAACAAGCACATCAGGAGGCCAAAGCTAGAAGCTAAAATGGCGAATATTTCGACGGCGGTGGTGAATTTACCAGGTGAGCTGACGTAGGCCGGGACAAACGCCAACCACACGGCACAAAAGATCAACATGCTAAAGGTGATGTATTTAGCCTCGTTGAAATTCCCGGGTAGTTTCCGAGCTAGGAACGCCAAAAGGAAGCACAAGCAGGCCAAGAGGCCGATGTAGCCCAGAACGCACCAAAACGCCAGGTCTGATCCCACACTGCAGTCCAGAATGACTTTGGAGCGCTGAGACTGTGTGTTCCTGTAGGGGAACGGCGGAGAGGCTATCAGCCACGCCGCACAGATGATCATCTGGACCAGAGTGCAGCTGAAGATGATGATTCTCTGCTGCGTCGGCCCCAGCCATTTCATCACGTTGTTCCCGGGCTGGGTGGCTGTGAAGGCAGCCAGGACCACCAGGGTTTTGCCGAGGATGCAGGAGATGCAGAGCGAGAAGGTGATGCTAAACGCCGTGTGGCGCAGCATGCACGACCAGGACGTGGGCTCACCGATGAAAATCAACGCACACAGGAAACAAAGAGTCAGCGAGAGCAGGATTAGGAAACTCAGCTCTGAATTGTTAATGCGCACCATGGGGGTTCCTCTATAGTGCAAGAATATTGCCAGGACGAATATCGTCAGACAGGAGCCAACGATGGCTATCACCATCAGGATGATCCCCATCGTATCCCTGTGGGACAGGAACTCCACAGCCTTAGGGATGCACACCGTTCCTTGAGTGCTGGACCAGTAGTCTTCGGGACAGGCCATGCAGTCTACTGAATCTTCACACACAAACGCAGAACAGGTTATTCGTTAATGCTGTGCTTCGTTAAGTCATTATAAAAGGTTTATAACACAAGAGTTGCCGATTACCTGTCTGATTACTAATCTTGCCGCTGTCACATGGTACACAGTCAAAGCAGCACAAAGGCTCGCCATTACGAACAGCCTTCCTGAATCCCGGAGAGCAGCTGTGACTGCAAACCGACACTGGTACCTGTTCCCAAATACATAGAACAAACAATGAGCCCAATCAGACATCAGTGGTTCTCAACCAGGGTGCCGAGCTCCCCTAGGGGGCCTCATTGAGCCTATAGAGGGGTCCTGTTACATGTAATTAATAAGAGGTAAAAGAATCACACATAATGGGACAGGGAAAACAATAGGCTGTTGGCGTGTGGGATATCTTGTGATGTCATAATTCAGTTTTAACCCTATTCTATAGCTCACGTTGGGTCTTTGAGAATGGACTTATTTGATTTGCCCGCCACAGCAGTGCAAAGGTTAACGTACGGCATCTTTGAATGATTCTGATTTAGTTGTTGATGCATCTTTCGCTGAAGCAGACCCAGGTGATGAAGCTCCTACCATCACCCATCAGAAATAAACCCACTATCAGAAAATACCAAGATTTTTACCATTGCAATAGATTCATCAAATTCCCCATGAGCAAGAACACAAAACCTTTTGTTGTCCTTGCTGAAAGTGTAGGAATAAGATCATAATCTGTGTCAAGGGGGTCCCAGAAAATAATTTGAACACAGAGGGGTCAAAGACAAAAACAAAAGGTTAAGAACCGGTGCTGCACTTTATCCGAAAGGCATCATCTTAAAATCAAACATTTCAGAAAATACAATTCTAGTTTATGTCCAGGTAAAATTACGCATGGAAATAGTTGTCGGTATTAGTCCAAGAATCAACACACCCAAAACAGGCGCTCTCCTCATTGTCTTCTAATTTATTTTGTATGAAGTTCTTTTCTAATCATTAATTTCTACATTGATAAGTGAACGAGCACCTTGCCTTGCTCTGATTGTCAGGCCAAACGATCGCATGATCCTGGATGACCAGTTCCTTCCCAGCCTCCATCGCACCATCATAAAGCCCCACCGTAACAAAATCAACATCTCCGTTCGGGCGCCTCTGCCAGTTTATCAGATCGTAAGATGGAACCGAGTCTCCTTTCACATCGAAGTTTACTCGTTCACCGGAAACTGAAAACGACACCTCCTGGAGGTAATGCTGAAGCTTTTAATGTAGATGAACATAGGAATTAAAATATTAATTTATAAAACATAAAAATAAATTATTATTTTGTAAGAATGCATTTTTGAAAACAGTACAGGATTTAATTTATACATAAAGATAAAGGTAAAAGTTTGCATACACTTCTTAGGGTCATGTATGTCCATGTTTATGTTTATTGTTTATTGGTTGGTTGGTTCAAAGAAGAAAAAAACAAAACAAAAATTAATTAATAACCTGTAATAAAATTTAAAACAACAGCAGTTATAATAATAATTTAATAAAAAATGATAATAATAATAAATATTATAAAATAATAATAATGATAATAATACAATAATTAAATAACAAAATGATAATATTAATGATACTATTTATAAAAAATAATAGCAACAGCAACAATAATAATGATAATAATAAATATAATAATAATAATATATGTATATATATATATATAATAATAAATATAATAATAATAAATGTAATAATAATAATAATATATATAATGATAATAATAATAAATATAATAAAATGATAATAATGATATAACAATACAATAATAAAATAATAAAATGTTAATATTAATAATATTATTTATAAAGACAAATAATAGTAACAAGAGCAACAACAACAACAACAACAATAAAAATAATAATAATAGTAATAATTAGAGGAGACAAAAAACAAAAAAATCAAGAATATTTTTGGAGATATTTTAAATGTTTTTATTTATATATTATTTATTTATTTGAGGGTTTAAAGAAGAATTTCTTCTAATTATCCACTCATATAAAATGGAACAGTTGCAGGCATGCATGACTATTACAAGTGTATGCAAATGTTTGATTTTCCCCGTGTGCTGGTGTATTACTTGGTTTAACAGGACTAGTGTTAAATATAATTGTAATATACTGTAAGGGTCGTACCTGCCATGGATAAATATTTTTGAGGTCTGCACATGCCGAGTTATTAAATGGCCCGTCTCCAGGTACACACTGTAGTAGATTATGAAGCGAGTGAGCGATGGCGTACACCGCTTTATACACGTTATACGTAACACGAGGACTCGAGGTGTTCATGTAGGCTGTATGTTCCTTGCTCAGCGTTTCCTGTCCTGTACAGAGGGGAAGTATGTTGTGATTGTTGGAAGATGTGAAGGGAGAGCAGCTGTACAGAGCCTCCCAAAGCTCCAGCACCAGAGGGTTAGACGGGTACCACTGTGGGTTCACCATCTGCAAATATTCCTTCAGTCCTGGTACAAACCCCTGACGGACAGCAAATCCGATCGTACCTGCTAGGAAGGGATATGCTTCTGCTAATATGGAGGCTGTGACCCAGGCCTCACTGGCAACCCACTGGATTCCTGAGATGTTTTGATTTCTGAATTCCCTCAAGAAAGGGTAAAACTCTCCCTCTCCCGAAAACACCACCACCACCCTGGCTGTGGATCTTTGCATCACGTTTAGAATCTCGAGGACCCTCTCTCGCTTGAAATCTTTGGGAATCATTTCGTGATAGGCCAGGCAGATGTCCGTGTTCTCGATCTCTTTCTTCAGGCCTTGTAAAGCAAACCTGCCATAATCGTGGTCTTCAGTGACCACGCCGATCCACGTCCAGCCGAATCTCTTCAGCAGCTGAGCGATGGCTTTTACCTGGTAGTCGTCGCTCGGGACTACTCTGAAAAACGTGGGGAATTGTTCCCGATCGCTTAGACAAGCGCAGGTAGAGAAGTAGCTTATCTGTAAAACAATAATCACTTAAAAGTTCAACATTTTACACCAAAAATAGATATTTTAACAGATCTTCAATATTAGATTTCTAAACTGGCTTTGCATGTGAGGATCTTAGTAAATTAGAATCATAAAACGCCAGGTAGCCAGAAAGTTTTAAAAAATCCCGTCACCCTTTACCATCGGTATTCTGAAAGGCTGTAGCGTTCTAGAAACAACAATGGTCTGTGAGGAACCAGATTCTCCAACGATGGCGAGTAAAGGGCCCGCACCGGAACACAGTGAGCCTACAGCCGCATCCTCATCATTCAGTACAGCCAGGACCGCCCTCTGAGCTGTGACTGGGGTCGCACACGAGTCGAATATCCTGTAGCCCAACGTATGGTTCGGCAGCAGGTCTGGACTCCTGTTGATCTCGTCTACAGCGAGCCTCATGGCCAGAGCCCAGCGCAACGCCCTGGAATCAAACCTACAGCACAAGCATGGAGGGGAGATGTTAAAACATTAAAAATGACAATGCTTTGTCAACCCGATGTAAAACTGTCTCACCCCTGACACTGTGCTGCCAGAGGTTTGGTGGTGTAGTCTGTCAGTGGTAGCTCCACTCTGTAGTGTAAAGGGAAAATCCCTCCGATGGTGACGTCTCCATCAGCTTTAAAAGAAGGTTTATCGAAATCCCCCTGTGATGAGCACCTATACTGAGCAGAAACAGTCGAGCAGGGAAGAAACAGGGCGGAAAGCAATAGGTACATCATCTCGCTCGACCTCCAGAGTGATCAAGACCGAACCTCCGAGGTGTTTTATAGGAGACCTTCAGGACCATCTGATTTGACATCACTTAGTTTTACGTTCCTAGTCAGGTGATCTTTTAACATGTGATCTCCCATTCTGATCTGCTCCTTTCAAAATCTAAAGTATTGGGACATCCTTTAAATCATTAAACCCATGTGTTTTAGCCACAACAATTACTAACAGGTTTAATAAATCAATGATATAACAAAGATTATGTGCTTTCCAAGTTTAGGGAAGGCCCTTTCCAATACTTCAGTCTTGTAAGAAGTTTTTGGCTGTTGTTCTAGCTGAAGATCACATATAGGTCAATCTGTTTTAATACTGTTTGTTTTTGAAATAGGACCTCCAACAAGCTCATGGTCAGGTGTCCAAATACTTTAGGCTATATCGCATATCATATATAAAGTGTGTGTTTTTTCATATTTTGGTAAATTTGGACATAATTTATATGGTTTTGTAGGACAAACTGCATTAAGACTATAAATATCACATACTTGTTTTGGTCCAAGATAAAAATATTACAAATTGTAATTTAATAAACTGGGTACTTAATAAAGCCAGCAGTGGTCTTTAAAAAATGCTGCCACGGCCCCCGGTCACCAGTCATGACTGTCATATGCTGGGGGGGGGGGGTGCTGCCTTCCACCCCTGGAGACATCGTAGGTCCCTCTTGACAGCAATAAACAAAAAACGTTAGAGATGAAAAACCAAAACAACCATGCAACAGATTGAGCTCCAGGAGAAGCCAGTTATGTCTTTAAATTGGGCCTTTACTCTGGCGTATCGGTCTTACAAATAAGAGAGGATACAGAAGAGGCTGGTCCTGATCGGCTGCAGCTAATTAAGACTTAATGACTTAAGAGACTTAAGACTGCTCTTGAAGTGCCAATTAAAGGAACTGGTCTCAACACCCAGTTTCATGCTTATGTTGGGTGCAGGGTCATGGTAATACTGATACAGGAACTGTCCTTTTCCAAACTGCTGGCCCCAAATTTTTTATCATATAATTTATTTTTTTTATATATAACTGATTTTTTTCCCCCAATTTTTTCCGCCTAATCTAGTCGTGTCCAATTACCCTGAATGCGTCCTCTATACTGATTCGACCCTTCACCGCTGACTGAGGACGCCTCTCAACTGACATACGCCCCCTCCGGCACGTACAGTCAGTACAGACTGCACTTTTCACCTGCACGAGGCGAGTTCATACACTTGACGGGCACTGTGTATAGAGGGCCACACCCCAATCAGCATTATTCCTCAGCCCTGTGCAGGCGCCATCAGTCAGCCAGCACGGGCCGCAGTCGCACCAGTTATGAGGACCTATGATCCGACTTTCTTACCCTCTAACCCTGAACAACAGCCAATCGTTGTTCATGCTGCCGCCCAACCCAGTCGGAAAGGCAGAGCTGAGATTCTATACGATGTATTCGAAACCAGACATGATTGGCCCTGTCTATATCCACAGAAAAGGAAGGGGGTTGTTGCTGCAATTGTGACCTCTGCTGGCTGGTCAGGGCACCTACATGAGAAATGATCATTTGAAAACATAAAACACTAATTTGTTTGAAATAAGGAAAAACCTTACTTAGACATTTTGAAATGTGTACTTGTACTTACTGTAACCTTATAGATATATATTTATACTAGTCTTACAGATTATGTTTGATTTTTGCTTCATAAACATCTCAACACATATAATTAACACAAAAGCACGACTCACAGTTAAGTGCAGTCTTGTTATAAAAAACAAATACAGCGGGAGCAGCGAACGTCATTGGTTCACGTGGTTCTCTGGGAATAGTCGAGGCTGTCCCAAGATTTTCGTGCTACATATATATGCCCACTTGTGCCACCTTGCTGATTTGTGTCAGTTATGGCACGTCATGCTTGTTTCTTTACATTCTGGCTTCTTTTTTACCCACATACGTGGTGTCAGTCCACAAACGGGGACGAGTGTGTTTATCAGGGAGATGAAGGGACACACAGTTTCTACCAGGATGGAGATGTGGTACTGGGAGGTCTGTTTCCTCTGCATTACAGCCCTGTGTCTGCAGCGCAGTCTTTCCAAAGCAAACCTCCACCAACGGAGTATAAGTAGTACGTCCCAGATTATTAAATTATTACGATCCAGAATATTAAATTAAGTCTTTTTTAGTATCACAGTTTTGCTTTAAATATTTGATGTATTATTTGATGTATTATTATTGTCGTATTGTGTCTCTGCATCTGCTGCAGCTTTAGTTCTCGAGCCCTGAGGTGGATGAGGACCATGACGTTCGCCGTGACAGAGATAAACACGAGACGAGACCTGCTACCGAATCTGTATTTGGGCTACCACATCCGAGACAGCTGCGACGACATTCCGGTGTCCGTCAAAAACTCACTGCTGCTGGTCAACGGGCAGCCAGAAAAAGGGAACGGGTCCGGCTGCGCTAATGTCGGGAGGCGGCCGTCTCCTGTCATTGTGGGAGATGCTGCATCTGGGATCTCCATGTCCGTGCTCAGAACGCTGGGTTCATTTAGTATACCTTTGGTAAGAATGAAATCAGCTGGGTGGATTGAACATTATTGCTCATATGTTATTATATTAGTAGAACATTGTCGGTTTGATCAGCTTGTTGCAGGAACACTTACTTTATTGAGTCTTATATAGATATAAGATATTAGTGGTACTTTCAGAGACTGTATTGCACTTCTCACTAAGTATTCCCAGTGCTCAACCAACAAACAGTGATAGAAAGAATGAGCTGTAACTTATGTAGTCAAACAAAGAGGTACAGCAAGTAAAGGACGTCAAACCTGGGTTAAATCCTCGCTTTTGGTCACTGTCTTGCTTTTCTTTTCATTTCCAGTCCCAAATGTACCCTAGTTGCCTTCTGATGGACTGGTTCAGTTCTCCAACCTGTCAAAACATGCTGGGAGATGAGTCCAGGGTGTAATCATGCCTTGCACCCTGTAGTTTTAGGTGTCAATGGACTTATTGTGATCCTGACCAAGATGACGAGCCAAGTTAAAAGAAATGAATGAATAAATAAGCTGTCATCTCACAACTTACCTCATTTTTTCCATTTTAGATCTTACAGGCATTTACTGCTATTTTGCTTGAATAAAATCTAAACATAATTCTTATTATAATTCCATGTCCTCTCAGGTGAGCTACTTTGCGTCCTGCTCGTGTCTGAGCAACAAGAACGAGTTCCCCACATTCATGCGGACGATGCCAAGCGACGAATTTCAGATTAAAGCTTTAGCTAAGCTGGTCCATTACTTCCGCTGGACCTGGGTGGGCGTCATAGGTGTGGAGTCGGACTATGCCCGCTTCGCGATCCAGCTCTTCCTGAAGGAGTCAGCCAGGTACAGCGTGTGCCCAGCATACGTGCACTTTTACCCCGTCACCCTGAATGCAGAGGCCATCCAGGAGCTGCTGGACACGGTCCGAGCCTCGACGGCCACGGTCGTACTGAATTTCTCGGGCGAGTCTGAGCTGCACACCATCCTGAAGGAGTGCAGGAGACAAAACATCACACATCTGCAGTGGATCGCGAGCGAAGCCTGGGCTACGTCACAGGCGCTGTGGGCCGATTTTAGCGATCTCTTACAGGGAACTCTGGGCTTTGCTATTCGGAAAGGTGACATTCCAAACCTTGGTGGTTATCTCAGAGAGATTAACGCTTCCAGTGGGCAAACCTCCCACTTTTTGGCAGAGTTTTGGGAGGAAACTTTTAACTGTCGGGTCAATAGATCCATAAATACTCATATGCACACAAACACTGCCCAGGTGAAAGAAACCTGTAGTGGGAAGGAGAGTCTGGACGAGGTGTACACACCATACGCAGATGTATCACAGCTAAGAGTGTCCTACAACGTGTACAAAGCTGTGTACCTGATAGCACACGCCCTGCATGATATGAGTTACTGTGTTCCAGGACAAGGCCCCTTCCAAAATGGGACATGTGGAAGCCTGAATCCTCTTGTTCCATGGCAGGTGTGCTATTTAATGGTCTGTTTTAGCATATCATACAATACTGTTGTTGGTTGATTTATGTAAATGCAATAATCAGATGGTCAATCTTCCCTAAAGCTTCTGAGCTACATGAAAAGAACGCGATTCACGTCTCTCGGCGAGGACGTTCGCTTCGACCAGAAAGGCGACCCCATAGCCTCCTACGATCTGATGAACTGGCAGGTGGGGAGCGATGGCTCACTCCAGCTAACGAAGGTGGGCTTCTACGATGCGTCGCTCCGAGAGGACCGAGACCTGGTCATAAATGAATCTGTGATTACGTGGCACAGAGGAAATAAGGTGTGTGCCATTTCATTCATCACCAGATCGTGTTCCACACGCCTGCTGTTCACTCATTTATTCTGCATCTCAGCTGATTTTATATTAGGACTTGTTCTAATCTCACAGTATGAGAGAAATGTGCATCAAAAAATAGTTTCTACATCGATCATGTTCACCGTCACATAAACCCCAAAAGCTCAAAGTCCAGTCGGGTGAAATCATCTTCAAAACTTGGCTGATCAATAACCTTAATGCCCTTACCTTCTATAGCATCTTATTTAGGCTTGCAACTAACAGGGCCGTATCCTTGGACTTTTGTATCCTGGCGGTTAAGGTACTGGTGACTAGTAATCAAAAAGTCACTGGTTCAAGCCCCACCTCTGCCAGGTTGCTGCTGTTGGGCCCTTAAGCAAGGCCCTTAACCCTCAATTGTTTATATTGTATACTGTCACAGTACCGTAAGTCACTTTGGATAAAGGCGTCTGCTAATCGCCGAAAATGTAAATGTTGTCTAGTTAAACTAGAGTAGGGTAATGTTTACTGTGGAAGCTCTTCTGTAAGACGCTCTGGATAAGAGTGCCTGCGAATCGCCAAAAATGTAAATGTAAATCTCAAAAGGTTGGTTATTCAGTTCTAGCACAGACAGACAGGACAGAAGCTTTCCTTTAAAAATGAGCAATAATTAAAATGAAGGATTTTAATATAACCACTATTTTTTTAAATATTTTTTTATTTATTATACTTTTTTTTATAGGTTTGCCTTTACATAACCTCTATACTTTTATACACATGAATTGTAACTTGTTAATTGTAAAAACTGTGTATTTACGAGCATAAGCAAATACAGTGGGAGCCAAAAGTCTAAGTTAATCAGTGAAAATGCTTCTATTTTACATATTAATAATGTTTTCATTTTCTAATTTTCTATCACCACTAATTCTACTCAGGGTTGTGGTCAGTCCAACCTACTGGGCAGAAACACCCCAGACAAGTCACTAGTGACATTCTTTTTAGTCACCAGTGACTTTGAGCAGGTGGATTTATTCAACTCCCATTTTAATTGGTGTTTCCAGACCTTTGGCCCAAAATTCAAAAAGTCTAAGTCAAGAAAATGGAGCACACATTAATTACATTACTATATTTTTGCAGAGATGTTGTTGGTAGTTCCAGCTCTGAGATATCTGCTGTATGAATGAAATAACCTTTACAGCAGTCTGAGTCTTGGCAAAAAAGATGATAATTCCTCTGGTAAAGTCACAATTTCCAAATTCCCCATAATTTTATTAAGATTTAGGTAAGAAAAGTAACTTGGCTCAGTTTATCCAAACATAACACACTAAATCATTGCAAAACAGCTGCAACAGAAATTTGCCCTCTGATGACAACCATTCTGATTTCCCAAAAGTAGCAATTGCATGCATCACTCGAGTATCAGTGCTTTACAGTATTTGTAGTAAAAGGATTCTCAGTATAGATGGAGTATGTATTTATCTATGTAAAAATTAAATGTCCTCATGCGGTTCTTAGGCACCGGTATCACTGTGCAGCAAGAGCTGTGTGCCGGGCTCCAGGAAGGCCAGGCGAAAGGGTGAACCTATATGTTGCTTCGACTGTATTCCATGTGCTGAGGGAGAGATTAGCAATCAAACAGGTGTGAAATCTGTCTTGTTCACTATTTCTATTTCCTCTGATGAATTTTATCTTCATAATGTTGAATTGCAACCGTTTCTGATCAATTTTCTCACAGACTCGATTGATTGTTTGAGATGCTCGAGAGAAACGTGGTCAAACCAAGCCAGAGACCAATGCATGCCAAAGACCCTGGAGTACCTGTCCTTTACAGAGCCATTAGGAGTAGTCCTCTGGGCCGTTTCAGCTTCTGGAGCTTGTCTGACTGCGGCGGTGCTTTGTGTGTTCTTTACCCACCGGAACACTCCGGTGGTCCGAGGCAACAACATGGAACTTAGCTTCCTGCTCCTCTTGTTCATTTGTGCATGCTTTTTAATTAGCTTGACATTCATCGGTAAGCCCACGGACTGGCTCTGCCAGATCAGATTCACCGCTTTTGGAGTCAGCTTTGCACTTTGCATCGCTTGCATCTTGGCTAAGACGGTCGTAGTTTTGATGGCTTTCAGGGCTACCCTACCCGGGAGCGATGTACTGAAATGGTTCGGCCCAATCCAGCAGAGGTTCAGCGTCGTACTCTGCTCTCTAGTACAAGTGATTATCTGCATAATCTGGCTAACAAGCAAACCTCCATTAGCCGTCTTTAACACCGAGTTTCTGGGTCCTTCTATCATTCTGGAGTGTAAGGTGGGATCTGAGGTTGGGTTCTGGTGTGTCTTGGGGTACATTGGGCTCCTGGCTTGTTTGTGCTTTTTAATCGCCTTCTTGGCCAGGAAGCTCCCGGACAATTTCAACGAGGCAAAGTTCATCACATTCAGCATGCTCATCTTTTTTGCGGTGTGGATAACGTTCATTCCTGTTTACGTCAGCACTCGTGGAAAATATATGGTCGCTGTGCACGTCTTTGCCATTTTAGCTTCTGCATTTGGGCTACTTTTGTGTATATTTGCCCCAAAGTGCTACATCATTCTGCTGAAACCTGAGAAGAACAGCAAAAAGCACATGATGAAAAAATAACACCATCACTCACTGACCTGACTGATCACATATTAGTAAATCTGTATATAAATAAAGATATGTAAAGATGAACTTTGATCCTGACATTATAATAAAGATATCTGCTTTGAAGTATATGTTGTGCTTTTTTCTTTAAAGGTACAAAACACACACACACACACACACACACACACAGAAGTGAATTTATTTATTGAATATAAAACAGAACATGTTTTCCAGTCACATTTCCAGTAAAATAACTACAAACATTTTCAATCAATAATCATAATGCAGCTGTCCAGAATATTAGATCCAACTCATAATAAGAGCCACTTGTATACAGTGACATAAAACTTTCTAAGGCTGAGACCTTGACAAAACACATTGAAAGGTGAAATCAAAGAAACTCAACACCCTTTGTGAAGAAATTTGTACCTTAAACTCGACGTGTGTGTGACCGTCGCTTTGTTCAGCGCTCGGCTTGATCAGTAAAACCTCAACGTGTGAATCTGAGCTGAATCTGCATCAGTGTGGAATAAGGTTCAGATCCAGGGTTACAGCTCCACATGTATCTGTGTTAATCTGGATTCTCCTCCCTGTTTCACTTTTAAACTTGTGTTACAGCTCCAGCTTCTGAGAAATGGTGAGAATCAGAATCAGCTTCTCCCAGAGTCTAAAACGCTTCTGGTTCAAAATAAAGCTTAACGTGGTTTAATGTAGTAAAAGAAGGAGACAGGAGCACTAAACTTCTCTTCATTATTACTGCTCATAAGTTCCTCCACTAATCACATTCCTCACTCGCTGTTTTACTACAATAAGTCACGGTAAGTTTTGTGCACCGCCGTCACATTTCATAGGAAATAACGGCACAGCGGCGCAAAAGCGGTGTAAAAGCGGTCTCATGTGAATGCGCCGGTGCTGAAGGGAATATGGTATTCCAACATCAAGCATCTCCACCATTAAGAAGCATCAGGAAACAATAAAGAAGTAAAACTAAAGTGCAGCTTTTATTGTATTTTTATTGATGTGTAACTGTTTGTAATTGTATTTCAGTGTGTTTATATTACATTTGTGTTATTTTCACTGTTTAAGTGTCAAAAACAACCTCAATATTTTACATGAGACTAAAATATCTGCAGCTCCACGCAACCATGGATGCATTAACAGGTTTCACAAACATCCTCATGGGAAAAAATACCTCGACGCCACTCCCAGAACCAAATGACGTTAAGTTTTAAGGCACCGCTGTACTAATAAAAGTACCTCGTAATTTGAATGACATGAACATGACACCTGTATCAGTATAAATATTATTGTGACTTTTCAAATTATGAGTAGATAAAATATATCTTTAAGGCCCTAGTGGGTTCTGACGGTTCCCCTCTGAATTATAATGAATAAATATAAATTACTTTGCATTATAGGACTATATTGTGAGTCTATCAGGTGCAGCAGTGTTGTTGGGATTGTAAATACTGAGTAAACTTACTTGCTTAAACATAGTATGCATCTTTAAACAAGCCACACTACTTTAAAAATGGCTTTAGACTAGAATTATCTCTGAATTAATATTACACTTCAATATCATAGTAGATGCCATTCAAATAACAATATTAACTAAAATTTAGCATTTTTCCCCATGACGTGTTTCTTTGTGTTTTGTTCTGGTTTGATTAAAATGACGTAACACTTCGGCGCAAAAATGCACAACAGTAAACCAAAAGCCGACGACAAAATAGCAAAAATCTCCACGGCTACTGTGTATTTACCAGGTGAACTGACGTACGCTGGAATAAAAGTGATCCAAACTGCACAGAATATCAACATGCTGAACGTGATCAGTTTGGCTTCGTTAAAATTATCGGGAAGTTTTCGGGCTAAAAAGGCCAGAACCAAACAGATGAGGGCGAGGAGGCCGATGTATCCTAAAACCGCATAAAAGGCCACGTCAGAACCCGTGTTACATTCTAAAATGATTTTTCTGCTGTGCTGCGTGAAGACTTTATCAGGGAACGGAGGGTTAATATTCAGCCAGAGAACACAGATCCCGATCTGAACGGCCGTGCAGGAACACACGAAGGTTCTCTGCTGCGCCGGCCCAAACTTTCCTGCCACGTTGTTTCCAGGTAAAGTCGCTCTGAACGCCGTTACGACGACTAGAGTCTTTCCCAGCATGCAGGAAATGCAGGAAGCGAACGTGATACCAAACGCCGTGTGGCGCAGCATGCAGGACCAGGCCGAGGGTTCACCGATAAACGTGAGGGGACAAAGGAAGCAGAATATAAGTGAGAGGAGTAAAAGCAGACTGAGCTCTGAGTTATTGGCTCTCACTATGGGTGTGTTTCTGAAGCGTATGAACACCAGCATGGTACAGAAAGTTAAACAAGCACCAAACAGTGAGACAGAAATCAGAACCACTCCCATCGTCTCAGTGAACGACAGGAACTCTGTGCTTTTCATCACGCAGCCGTCTCTCCTCTCATTGGACCAGAACTCTTCAGGACAGGTGATGCAGTCGGCGGCTCCTAAAGCAGAGAAATATCCAATAAAAGGCAAGTTTATATACCCCGCATATACGCTGTAATATTCAGCTGGAATCTTCACCTGTTGTATTCGATATCGAACCATCAGCACACGGGATGCAGTCAAAACAGCACAGAGGACGTCCTTTGATTCGAGCTTTCCTGGTTCCTTGGGGACAGATTTCGGAGCACACAGCTTTTGGGGTCTGACAGAATAAAGTATATGTTAGATCTATAATCAGGGTAACAACAACATGATTTTAGTTATGGTGTGTTTATAGTACCGTGTTCCCTGTGCACCAGACGATCTTGTCTTCATCGATCACGAGTTCATATCCACCATTCGCTGCTGGACTGAAGTGACCGACCGATATGTGCTGCACTTGTCCGTCCCTCAGCTGCCAGTTTATAAGCTCATATGAGGCTGGCGGGTCTCCGTTCTTGTCAAAAAACACTTCCTCTCCATAAGCATCTACAAAACGTACTGTTTTTAACTGCTCAGTTACCTTGTGAATACAAATACATTACAGTTCTGATCAAATTTAGCATTTCTGGACTCAATTTAAATCAAATTAATTCACGCACTCAGCTTACCAGGTTGGGCGTGACCTGTGAAGCAGTACGACACGGGGTCAAGACATTGCTATCAGGACTTTTACAAAACATCACTTGGTGTATGGCGTGTGCAATCGCATATATTGCTTGATAGACATTATAAGCCACCCTTAGTTGTGTAACGTCAAAGAATTTATTAGTGTAATTGACTTTTTCCTCTCCTGAACACACCTTCGTGGTGTTAATTAAACCAGATAGTGCAGACGGGGGTTTACAGCCCACCAACGTTTCCCAAAAATCACTGACAAAACTGGATTCTCCTTCATGATAGGGGCTGATATCTTTGAGAACCGGCTCCAGTTTGGGCATGGCCATCTTTCTGACCACAAATCCTATCGTCCCACCGAATGATCTGAACATCTCTGGAGTTGATGGTCTGTCGGCCGTTATCCAGGCTTCACTCGCGATCCACTGTATTCCTGTGATGTTCTGCTTCACTATTTCACTCATTAACGGGTAAAGATCACCCTCAGGAACAAACGCCAGAATCACCCTCACTGTCGACTGTTTTATCAGTTTCGCAACTTCTAGGATTTTATTTTGGGGATATGTGCGCAAAATCGTGCCCACAAATGCGATGCAGACCCCGTGTGCCTCCACCTCCTTTGTAAAAGCCGATATGCCATTTCTTCCATAATCATTGTCAGATTGTAAAACTCCGATCCACGTCCATCCGAATTGTCTGACAAGGAAAGCCAAAGCCTTCGCTTGGTGGTAATCACTTGGTATTGTGCGGAAAAATGTCGAATGTTTATTTTTGTCACTTAAACAAGCGCACGTTGAAAAGTAGCTCACCTATACAGACAAAAAAAAAATCCATAAAAATCACAACGATACGTTTTTATATTTTTTTGCACGTAGGTGTCACTTGATTATTACCACAGGAACTCGAAAAGGTCCAAGCAGCCCAGCAACAGCTATAGACTGGGATGATCCCGATTCCGCGACAAAAGCCGATACGGGAGGCGGATGACATTGAGATGAAGAGCTATTTTCTTCTGACATACTCAGCAGAGTAAGTGCAGCTCTCAAGACGACAGTAGGAGAGGCGCAAGAGTCTGAAATTTTATATCCTAGAGTGATTTTAGGGAGCAAACGAGCGTCCCTGTTTATCTCCTCTATTGCAAACATCATGGTCCTGGTCCAGCGAAATGCTCGCAGGTCAAATCTGTGTTAAATGACAGCAAGAATATATAGAATGTTATAATAATCCCCTACATTTATACTATATAGTTTAGCATTTGATCATTTAAAACTCACCCTCTACATTTAACTTTGGGAGGTTGGTCATCAAATGATGCAGGAATATTCTCCTGCTTATTAAAAATAGGAAAAATGCCACCTATCATGATGTCCCCTTCCTTAAACATGTCTTGCATCTCAAACTTACCAAGCAGTTCACATGCCAAGCCTGTTTGTGTACAGAGACAAAAACAAAGATGAAATACATGAAGCTTACCCATGACTGCCTGGTTCAGGGCAGGAAGTGTGTGTCCTCATTTATAAATACTGTCTTCGCTTGCCATGTGTGACATGGGTTGGTCCGAGGTGTGCCAACTTCTTGTGCATGTTTTCCTAAGGGACGAATGAGACACTGTAGTCTTGATTCTCACAGATTGTAAGTAATCAATCATTATAAATCCATCTATTCATTCATTCATATTATTATCTGCTTTTTTCTGGTCAGGATCACAATGGGTACAGTGAAACCCAAAACCACAAGGTGCAAGGCAGGAAAACACACACCTTTGACAGGACAGGCTTTATATTATTCAGAATCTTCACAAAAACTGCAATTCCAGCTCCAGTAAGAATGAAAAGAACAACTGTCTTATTTTTAGTCTCTTTTATTTAGTTATTTATGCTTACAATGACAACATTAAAGTGGACATTAAACACTAGATGGATTCCCACTTTAAAAACCCTTACAGGTTGAACAGTCAGTAAAACTGGATTAAAAATAATACGCTATTTAAGTGTCCTAGTGCAGCATGTGACGTCATAATGCGGGTTGTCGTGGAAAACTTACATTAGCTAACGTTAGCTAATTGCTCATACCTCAGCTTTTGTTTTTCAAAACGATCCAAACCAAATTTATATCTATGTGTCGTTGCATTAGGAATAAAATCCATTGGTTTGTAAACCTGTATAAATCCAAACTTTAGAACCGCATCGAAAAATGTGAAGGATTCAGTTCAAACGTATCATTCACGACACGAACGACTCTGTTCAAACGGATCATTTAGATATGAATTGCGCTGATCAGACAAATCATTCTACACATAAATGACTCTGTTCAGATGAATCGCTTCACAGAGTTGAAATGTAAACTAATGTTAGTGTTTTAGTCTTTTAACTAGTGTTTCATATCCACTTTAATATGTAATTTATCGTGATTACAAAACAGGGTAAATTATAGTTTATTTACAGTATTACATGGTTACTGTAAAACATAAATAAATGTTTTGCCACAGCTTTTCTGTCTCTAATCAAGAAACAGTGGTAGCCTAGTGGGTAGAGTTTTTGGCTGTCAGCTAGAAGGTTGAGAGTTCGAATCCCAGCTCTACCATGCAGCCACAGTTGGGCTTTTGAGCAAGGCCCTTAACCCTCTCAGCTTACCCTGCGCTCTGACAGAGAATTTCGTTGTGCTGTACATTTGTATATATGACAAATAAAGGTGTTCTATTCTATATAGTGTACCTACCGCATGGTACAGCAGACTAGATCCAGTACCTTTGCCCAGCATACGCAATAAAGTGAAGACATTACTGATTGGAAATCTTTATATTGGGTGCTTGGGTGGCACAGCGGCAAGTTATGCTAGCTTACTACCACTGGGATGCAGGGTTCAAATCCCCAGCGGTGCTATCGGCTGGCTGGGTGTCTACATACAGACATGACTGGCTATGGGGGTTATAATCAGTGTTTTGTGTTACAGATACTTCCACTTCCACTGCTGTCAGGTCCAGGTCCACTTAATTTTGTTGCCCTATAATGACCACCTTTGTCTGGCTGGTACAACTCAGTACTCAAAGTACAGCTCATCATCTTAACTGCTCTTTCTTATTACAGTTTTATTATTATTAAAAGTTATATCTTCAATTACACTCTTTCTTTATGCTTACCTTCAACAACTTTTGTCCTAGAATGGATCTGACCTAGTGGCCACAACCAAACAAAACTGAAAGGGTCATTCTCAATATTCATGAATATTTCCTTCAGGATCAATGAATTATCTATCCATCCATCCATCCATCTATTTTTTTTTTTTAGATTGTGTAAACATACTACATTTTGTATTTCAAAAATTTGCCTTTTTCCCCCAAATAAACTACATATCAATTTGAGGTTATGTTAATAAATCTTATATTGTTAAATTACTATAGTATTATTATTATTATTATTATATTATTTAAAGAAAATGATGGATGCCGGTTTTGAGTTATGTTTTAACGTTTTTATTTTCACAAGTTAATTATTCATTCATTCACTCAGTATCTGTTTTACCACCACTTTTACTCAGGGTTGAGGTGGGTCTGATTCATTGGAGGGAGGGTTGGAAACACCCTGTACAGGTCACACACACACTCACAAATATAAAATGCAAATATTAAAATTCATCCATCTGTGTGTAAGTAGAATTAACACCTATTTGTTTTTATCCTACATTTTAATATTCTGTATTAGAATAAATCCTAATCGTGTGCTGGCTGTTTATATGTTTCATACATACATGCAATATTGATTATTATGATAAATAATAAGAAATGGCATTTGTGGGACATTGTAAATGTTTTTATTCCATAAAATGTTCTATTATCAGTGTAATTCAAATAGATTTTGTAAATCCAGGGTAAAAATGTGTTGAAATGCTAAACGTGCACTGCTCTTACGCTGATGAACAGCGTCCGTGTCCGTGCTGTTATGCAGGTAAGGATTGAAATGTACAGGGAGAAATAAAGACCCACACATGAAAGTGTAGAAGCAATAAACATAAACCAGACAACCACACATCTTAACTGAGCTAAAAGAGGCCAGATTTGTGTCGCTAAGGCTAATGCATTTTTAATAATCATATTTTCTTTCTGATGCTTCACGTTGTTGGTAAAGACGTGTAAACGAATGACCAAACAGCTCAAAGCAATGCGGATCTGAAAGAGTAAGAGTACAAAAACCCTGCGTCTCCACTGTGTAGGACCAGGCCTCTTCATGTTCATGATGTTTCTGGATAATAGTGTAGCTCTGAAAGCCAGTAACACCAGCACAGGTTTCTCCACAAACCAGAAGATGCTGAAGATAAACGTTATCTCACATCCACTCCAGCAGACTCTGCAGATGCATCCAGATGTTTGTGTGGTGACGGTAAAAGAACTGAGGTTACAACAACATGAGACTGTGAATAAAAGCAGGATCTTTAGTTTAGAACGACCGGGTCTGTGGTCAACAGAATGTCTTTGTTGATAGTCGATGAGAACAGTTGCAGCTTGACCAGCCAGAGATGCTGACAAGGGTGTCAGTAGCAGCCCCAGAATTACTGTATGAACAAGGTATTTGATTGTAGCTCCCCAATATTGCTTAATCTGGCATAACAGAGCAACTGTGGAAACAAAACCAGTGTTTAAATACTTTATAAGATCAACAACTGTGTAATTTCCTACGTGACATAAAATCACCTTTTTTGGAGTTTGACGTTTTGACTTCTGGATGTTGTCTGTTTAAGGTGTTTCCTTCCATTTGGTTTCTAGCTGGTTGTTTCTTTGGTAGGCCGCTTAGCATGCAAACATTATTCTGAGGGAAAAACAGAAAACAATGCTGTAAATTCAGGCTGTTGAGTTTTATACTGTATACTGATACTGTAGGATCTTTACTGCGACACTAAATCAGCAATTTTAAAGTGAACAGTCACTGGAATTAATATGAATAAGACTTTGTGTAGGCTTATAGCTACAACGACATTGGAGGCCGATCCAGGTACTGAGACCTGTGCTACTCTGAACTGACAAGCCTACGACGGCTGCTCACTCCACCAGAATATTTCCACTTTATTCTCAAAATAATTTTGACTTTATTCTCGAAAGCAAAACTTAAAAATATTTTTTTAAGGGCCTGTTTTTAGTGCTTCTTGGATTATATCTGACCATCCTGACTAATGTTCTTCAAAAAGTCAAAGTACATTGATATTTTGAATGATCTACTGAAAGTATTCACTGTATATCTAAATCAACACTGACATTTAAGCATTTTGACAATATAGTAAGGAAAGGTTCACACATTAACATAAGACTCATTAACGTTAACTTGTATTTGAGAACATCAGTGCACAGAGGGCAAATACAGGCACAACATGCCAAAATGTAGATGCTGCCAATCACACTGTGCACGTGTATCAGAGAGCAACCACAGTTCAGAACAGCAGACAGACAAGCGCAGGCAGGAAAACGTCTATAAAACTCGTTCTTCCAAAGGTTCTGGATTAAATTACAGTCTATTGTGACCAAAAACTCAATCAGACATGGAATCCTAGATGTTAATCAACATAATTCATTAATTATTGTCATTTTTTCACTCAGGCAGGATGAGACCAGCCTGTATTCAGTCAGGCACCAGAGTATCACACGGATTCGTACAACAACAACTTTTGTCCTAGAATGGATCTGACCTAGTGGCCACAACCAAACAAAACTGAAAGGGTCATTCTCAATATTCATGAATATTTCCTTCAGGATCAATGAATTATCTATCCATCCATCCATCCATCTATTTTTTTTTTGAGATTGTGTAAACATACTACATTTTGTATTTAAAAAATTTGCCTTTTTCCCCAAATAAACTACATATCAATTTGAGCAGGGTCTTTTCACACCACAACTGTATTACTCCGCTGACGTGTTGCCGGTAACGACAAACTTCATGCACACAAACACGCACGCAGGCGACACAGCCTTTTTTCCCGATCGCGTTTTAAATCCGTGATCTGATACACAATCTAGTGCACTATGTAGGGAACATTAATGTGTTTGTAACGCGGACAGTTAGCTTAATAGCCCAGTTAGCAGCTCCTAAAAGTTCTGTTATCACCCATAATCCTATGGTGTGTGCGAGAGGTTTTTTTATTTCTTTTTTTTCCCTTCGGAGGTTCTTGCCTTCTTCTTCTTGTTCTTCTTACCTCCTTGAAATGAGTTTTTGCAACTTGGGATTTGCTTTGTAGTGTTAAACGATATGCCTTTTTTAGCCTACTGTGTTAAGGCAGGGTAGGGAATTTTCATAGCAGCAACTCATTCGTTGTGAAACTACTTTTTGGCGGAAGGTATTGTCAATATTAAAGCATGTTCAATATGAAATTCAGGGCTTCTTTGATCTTTTTTCTTTCTTTATTTTGTAAAAACTGTTGTATAAAAGCAATAGAACACTTGAGGTTGTGTGTTATCATGAATAACATCACGGCTGTGATGATCTACGGCACTCGCCCTCGGCTCGTTCCTGCGACCGAATTACAGCTTAAATCAAACATTCCAAACAGTGTGTAGAGTAAATATATTTACTTTTGGCCCCGCTGCAGAAAACAGTACAGGATGTACCTGAGGGGAGAACCTGAAATAAAAGATGGCAGAGAATTGATGCACGTCATTATTAAAAAACATCTACAGTTCTATAGTAATAATGTCTTCTTATTCATTTGAAATAATTAATAATAATTTTTAATATTAATTAAATTGATTAGTTAATTTAAAATAAATAAATACATAATTAATTAATAATAATTAATATTTTTTATTAATTTTTATATATATTTTTTATTATTTGAATTTGCCCATTCCTTTTTCAGCTTGTTTACAGATACCGTGTGGTTTCTTTTTTCTATACTTCATATCACAACTGCACACACACAGTACAGCTTCACACCAGGTTACAGAAATTGAATTGAATAATTAATAAAACATAAATCAAATAATAAAGCAAATAAATTAATTCAGTAAAAAAAAAAACATTTTGTTCATTTTCAAAGGCTAAAAGTTAAAATATTGTCTACAGGAAACAAGTTTCATCTCCTGATTCACAATTAGTGTTTAATTGAATATTTGAACATACTAAGAAAAAAAAATTTTTAAACAAAGGTTATACCATATTTAATATTTAATTATTTTTTTTACATTGTGCATTGAACTAATAAATTAAAATTGTAAAATAATTCAGCAGAAAAAATTTGGTTTTAGTTTGTTCCTTGTAGAGAACATGTTATTGTTTTTCAGCAAATCAACAAAACATATAAATTAAATAAATCATAAAATAAATAATAAAATATTAATAATAATAAAATCCATCTCATACTTACTCCCCAGATCTCTCTTTGTATTCATGATTACTAAAACTGAGGCCTGTAACAGCCATGATCGTTTGCTCTGCTAAAATCCCATTATGTAGCTGCTCATGGCTGAAATTTGGGTCTCTTATAAGAAGAGCGAGCAGAACCAGAGCAACCCCTCTCATCTCAGCCTGAGCTCAGATGAAGTTTCACAGCTAAAAGCATCCAGGTTTTATAGCCTCTCCTCTGTGACCCAGGTGGAACGGCCAGTCGATTCACAACACAATGACCCCAATTCTCAGAGGTAGACGTTCGTCAGGTTACGTCTGATAACGACCGCGGTGGCACAGTAACTGGATTTATCGTTATTGTTGGTTAATAAGCAGGAAACAGAACTGCAGACTCACATTTATCTATCGTGTGAAAATAATTGAGATGGTAACTTTGAGAACTCGATTTTACTGATGATCCAGGCTGAGTTTATAAAATGGTTGTGTATTTTGATGATGATGCAGGATGTTCCTTTAGAAGAAGGTGTACCATTCATTCATAAACATATTCCACCTCTCAAGAACACTCCAGTAGGTAGATTAAGGTAGATCAGTAGGTGTAAACGAGTAAATAAGTACGTAAAGTTGTAAGTGATGCCCTGCGATGGACTTGCACCCAGTCCATGATGTATTCTTGTGTTTTCGGGTGGTGCTGGGCCCAAAATCACCCTCGATTCTTTTCTAAATTAAACAAAGACGTGTCTAATAGTTTCCTGTGATGTATTTCTTAAATTCAGCCAAGGTGTACAGTTTAATCATTTATTTATTCTGACTATGGAACAGCTCGCCACTTTTTATTAAGGCGCCCCGTACAATTGATCGTTTTAATCCAACTTGGAGACCTATTTATTTTCACAGGCTTTTTCTCTGCACACTGTTTTATTTACACTGATTTTTATCTTGCTTTACGTCTTTTACTGTATTTTATGTCAGTACTTTGCTTTATTATTGTTCTGATTTTATCATACAGCATCTTGGATGACATTTGAGGTCTTTGAAGGCTTGACTTGACTAGCTGCTTCACTCTGGTCAAGGTTACTTTGGCTTTCAGCTTCAATGCTGAAATTACCAATCATAAATTATTAAACTAAGAAAGCTTTTCATTTCTTCATTTACTGTTATTATAGTAAGCAATATTAATACATGTGGTAAGAACAGACCCCACAGAAAATGGTCAATTCTGGTTTTATTCAATACACAAGAGGTGACCTGCAAAAACCAACTAGTAAAACCAGCATAGTGTTAAAAATCCTAACAATGGCTGGTTTGCACCAAAATGGGCTTGTATGTGCTGTTGTTTAACAGGGTTAATCAAATGTTTAGATCTTATATAAACCACTGCTAACACACCAACTAATTTAGCATGGAATCACCACAGTTCATCTTAAACAGATCAGTATTTTAAAAGTGTATACTTTGTGTCACAGATTCTTAAAAATGACATTTACAACATTGTTTATTTTAAAAAAGGCCTTAATTTTTCTTCCATCGGTCTTAAAAATGCCACAGATGATAAATATAATTTTGGTTTTATTTTGTGCATCACATTTTGCAGCATCCAGATCCTTATGAAGTTATCTTCATTCCGTTTTAATACCATACCAGACATAGTGGAACCAATGGAGCAACAGTATTTTAGTAAGGCGCAAATCTCAGTTGTGTTCATTACTTGCGTTTAGTTACCGGAAATGTCAGTACTGATGGAATGGCAAAGTGTAAATTTAACAAAAACTGACTGGATAGCTCAAATGTTAAACTGGATTAAAGATTAAACTGTTTTTGGAGCTGAAGTGCGAGAAGCAAAGTGATTGCAAAATCTTGGCAGCAAACACTGACCATTTACCAGTACTACCCCAATGTTGGTAGACTACTCTGGTGTCTGCACACTGTACCGAAACCAGGGCCGCCAGGCCCCCCCCCCTCCCAGATTTTCTCACTGCCCCCCTAATCAACGCAGTCCAGAACCAGGGCTGACCGAAACACCAGTTCTATAACGAAATAATGTTTTCTGATTCTAAGATTACTCACACTTAAATATTGGTTCATCAGCAAATACAAGGAATCACACGCTTACAGTAAAGTGTTTAAACATAACAAACATAACATTTGTGTCATTGCGTGGTTTTTTGACAGTCTGTCATGCAAAAGTCTTTATTGAAGTCTTACATTTAATTTCCCTGTACCTGAACATATCCTGTTTTTAGTACGGACCTACTAAAAGTTTCGTTAAGGCCCTGATTATTTTCTAGCATTACACCCACTGCATTCATGTTTTTATTTACTATTTTGGAGCAGACCAGACATAAACAACAAGGTCTGTCATGTAATTCTGCAAAGTTCTATATACAGGACCACTCACGGTCGGCATGGTGGCCCAGTGGGTAGCACTGTCACCCCACAGCAAGAAGGTCCTGGGTTCCATCCCCAGGTGGGGCAATCTGGGTCCTACTGTGTGAAGTTTGCATGTTCTCCCCGTGTCTGTGTGGGTTTCCTCCTACAGTACAAAGACGTGCAAGTGATGAATCTTGTGTAAGCAGTAAGTACCGTTTCTGTCATGAATGGAACCAAAGTGTAAAACATCACGTTAAAATATTTGGTTTTATCTAAAGTTGAAGGTTAATCAGAAGTAAAAGAAGTAGCACTTAAATATATCTTGTGTTGACCCTATTATTTCTGCATGTGGGTCACTTTGGACAATGGTCATCAGTTATTCAGACAGTGTATTGCTACAGTTCTCATGTTTTGATCCAGAGAAGGTTGTGACACATTAAAAACACACATTAAAAACATATTTAATTAAGTCTCAGAAGGAAACTGTATTATTGTTTTATTATTGTTATTATTATTATTAGCATCGAATTTCATTAGAGTCAGAGCATGAAAAGAGCAAAGTGAAAAACACGAGGGTTTGGTGCTAATTGCTCCTGACGGGGTGGATACGAAGCATCAGCAGCTCTTTCGGAACACTCGTCCTGCTTCTCCAGGGACTTTCTCACCGTCTCCAGCACCTGCTGCTCATCACATCAGGGAGAACGAGCCCGACGATAACAATAATAAACTGTAATGTGACGTGTTTGTACATGTTTGTGGTGGCGGTTTGAGCGGTGATACATGTGTTGTTAAACGTTCAGATGGGGATTCAGGTCAGATTTAAAAGGGAATTAAGAAAAAAATATTTTGACACTTTCCTCCCCAAGTGATGTTTTATCTTTGTTTATTGTTAACGTTTCGGTGGGTTACATCATAATATCTGAGCGGGACAACAACTGTTATCAGGGCCTGTAGATTCATCAGGTCATAACCTAACATGCAAAAAAAACAGTTCTGATAAACAGAGAACAATCAAGTCTTAGAGCAAAGTTGAGCAAATTAGAGCAAATTTAGTACAAGTATACAATATTTTATTTGTATTTTGTCCCAAACAACTAAGTCCACTTCAATTTAACAGTTAACATAAACCTGACATGGTTTTCTGAAGGTGTGCTGGGTCTAAAATGTGCATACAGCACTTTAAACCATTAATGAAGGGCAATGGTAGCTCAGAGGTCAAGTTACTGGACTAGTAATCAAAAGGTTGCAGGTTGCCACTGTTGGACCCCTGAGCAAGAACCTTAACGCTCTATTGCTTGGACGATATACTGTCACAGTACTGCAAGTCACTTTGCATAAACGCGTCTGCTAAATGCTGTAAATGTAAATGTAATGTAGAGCAGTGGTAGCTCAGCGGTCAAGGTTCTGGACTTGTACTTAAAAGGTCACTGGTTTAAGACAAATTGCACTTCCAAGTTGCCACTGTTGTACCCTTGAGCAAGGCCCTTAACCCTCAATTGCTTGGACAGTATACTGTCACAGTACTGTAAGTCTTTTTGAATAAACGCATCTGCTAAATGCAATAAATGTAAATGTAATGTAGGGCAGTGGTAGCTCAGCGGTCAAGGTTCTGGACTTGTACTTACAAGGCTGCTGGTTCAAGCCAAGTTACCATTGTTGGACCCCTGAGCAAGGCCCTTAACCCTTAATTGCTTAGACAGTATACTGTCACAGTACTGTAAGTCATTTTGAATAAAAATGTCTGCTAAATGCCGTAAATGTAGAGCAATGGTAGCTCAGCAGTCAAGGTTCTGGACTTGTACTTAAAAGGTCACTGGTTTAAGACAAGTTGCACATCCAAGTTGCCACTGTTGGACCCCTGAGCAAGGCCCTTAACCCTTAATTGCTTGGAGAATATACTATCACAGTACTGTAAGTCGCTTTGGATAAAAGCGTCTGCTAAATGCCCTAAAGCAATGGTAGAGCAATGGTAGCTCAGCGGTCAAGGTTCTGGACTAGTACTTAATAGGTCGCTGGTTCAAGACAAGTTGCACTTCCAAGTTGCCACTGTTGGACCCTTGAGCAAGGCCCTTGACCCTAACCCAAACTTATCATTAGGTTTGATGATTGACAGGACACTTGGGTGTCGGTCAGTTGGGTCTGTTACTGCACCAAGTGAATCTGACCCTGATTGTCCATGACTGTGTTTGATATAACCTTAAAAAGTGATGAACCTTGTGTAATGAGTAGCTCAGCGGTCAAGGTTCTGGACTAGTACTTACTTGGCTGCTGGTTCAAGCTTGGACCCCTGAGCAAGGCCCTTAACCCTCAGTTGCTCAAATTGCGTTCTGTTATAATTGAAAAAAAAGCTTTGGGATAACCCTAACCCAAACTTATCACTAGGTTTTATGATCGACAGGCCACTTGGGTGTCGGTCAGTTGGGTCTGTTACTGCGCCAAGTGATTCTGACCCTGATCAAAATAAAATGACAAAGAAATGAAAATTATTATTGAGTAAAGCTGGTGAGTTCTCTGTGTTTATAAAAATATTACCAGCTTGACCTGATCAGTACAAATTCTTCTGTCGAGATACAAAACAAAACCAACCAACCAACCCTGAACCCTTCTGCTTTGTTTTCAGTTATGCAACCTTGTTCTGAACCAGCACCTTACTGTTGGGCATTTTCTATGTATGGCAGACGTTAAGGCCGTAACAAGGTTAGGTTCGGTTTAAACAACTTCTGATTCAAGTTCAGATTTCCAGTCACCCCATTTATAACAGTGTGTAGAAATCAATCATATAAAATGATTTATATATGTTTAACTTGGTGCCAAAGGTTTAGGGAATGTTCTTTTCTGTTTTAGCATGACCCTGAGCCTGTAAACCAAGTGAGGTCAATAAAAACATGGTTCGGAAAGTTCAGTGTGACTCCAGTTCTACTGAAAACCTTTAGGCTAAATTGGAAAATCGCTCGTCTCTCACCATTAGTGCTTGACCTCAGACGTGCTGTTTTAAATATTTAAATGCTCTGGCCACAAATGAACACAAACACATACTATAGTTATAATAATAGTAATAATATCGTATAGAAATAATAATAACAATTATAATAATAATACTTCTACTACTACTGCTATTAATACTACTACTACTAATAATAATAATAATTTTTATAATAATAATTATACTGCTAAATATAATGCTGTACCTTCTTATATCTCATGCAAAAGACAAACTAAAATCTTTATTTACAAGATTCTCACACTTTACTTCTACACCATTCACATGTACATATTGCACCTATTCTTTTTAACTATTTATTCAAATTCTGTCCCCTGTCTTGAATATACTGTATGATCATTAGTAGGGATTGTTAAATCCCTGCATCATGGTGGCCCTCAAAGCACCGATTGTACCGTATCCTGCTGTGATTACAGTCGCCTTTAAAGTCTTGGACAATTTGTTGTTTTTCTTGGAGGTTAAATTCTGTGTTTGGTGTCAAAATGCCAAATTTATTCTGTATATTTATAATGTATATCTACAATTATATTGTTCTCCTTTACCACAGACACGACTCATAACACAAGAGGCGCACCGCTTTATCTTCCAGAAGCACAAACTCATTTTCACTTTCACATCTTTCATTAAATTTCCTCCTTCTGCTTCAATTTTCTCTTCTTGTACATTTTGGGATTATTTGTAAATATTTCTCAGCATCACTTGTTGGAAAACCGCCTCAGTTAAACGCTGATGTGGAAACACCGCCATATAGTGGTGAGATGCGGCCAAATTGCGGGTCACGAAGTCGGCATGCATTGTGTATGATTTTACAGTGTATTTTAAGACAATCATATGTCTTTTAAGCTTTCACGGGCCACATATATTGACGTGGCGGGCTGGATTTGGCCCCAATGAGTGATGAGTTTGACACAGGTGATGAGTGGTGTAGGGCTTGCTTAACAAAATGTCATAGTCTTTGTAGAATATTGGAGAATTCAACACAGATAGGCCGTATAAGCCAGCAGTAAAGATATGAAGATATGTGTTTATTTATAGGCGAATAAATGGTACATATTTATGTTCATTAGTTAAATCCTCCACACAAAATAAGTAAGCTTTATATAGGTTACAAGAATTAAACAAGCACATATTATTAGAAAATGTAAGATTTTTTTATATCAGATTATTTTCCCATCAGTTGTTTTTTGGTGTTCTTCTCAGGTTTCAGGATGATTATGTAACATTTAGGAAGGAAAATACAGAACAGCAAACCAAAACTTGAGGCCAGAATAGCAAAAATCTCCACAGCGACAGTAAATTTACCAGGTGAACTGACATACGCTGGAATAAAAGTGATCCAAACTGCACAGAATATCAACATGCTGAAGGTAATAAATTTAGCTTCATTAAAATTATCAGGAAGTTTTCTAGCTAAAAAAGCCAAAACAAAACACAGAAGAGCCAAAATCCCGATATAACCCAGAACAGCCCAGAAACCCACAGCTGATCCTACATTACACTCTAATATAATCCTGTCCTTGTAATAGTTCATGTTCTTATAGGGGAACGGAGGGGCTATTGTCAACCAACACACACAAATAATAACCTGTATTAAAGTAAAAGCAAGAACACTGAGTCTCTGCTGTGGAGGCCCAAACCATTTCATGATGTTACTGCCCGGAAGTGTCGCTCTGAACGCCATCAACACCACTATTGTTTTACCCAGAACACAGGAGATGCAGAGGACGAAGGTGATCCCGAACGCTGTGTGGCGCAGCATGCAGGACCACTCCGAGGGTCGACCGATGAAAGTAAGTGAACAGAGGAAACACAGAGTCAGAGAGAAGAGCAGCAGGAAGCTCAGCTCAGAGTTGTTGGCTCTGACGATCGGTGTGTCCTTGTACGTAAAGAAAATTACAGCGACGGCGATGGTGAACGAAACTCCTAACAAAGAAAACGACACAAGAATGATCCCCATTATTTCCTCGTACGACAGAAACTCCACCAGCTTTAGGATACAGATATCGTTCCTGTCATTGGACCAGAGTTCAGGTGGGCACTTGATGCAAGATACAGAATCTGAAGAAAGAGAAAATTAATAAAAACTTTATTAACCAAATGTTTCAGGATGTTCACTAAATCCTTCTTGTTTTTATGTGCAGAACTGAAACATTCATACATTAATTTACACTAATTGTGTCATCTAGGTCTAGTTGCAGGGCAAGAATACATCATAGAATAGATGCCAATCCTTTGCCGGGCACCATACACCCACATATTCTATCACTCACACCAAGGGCGCAATTTACAGCATGTGTGTGAAGGACAAAAAATAGGCCAGGACAGTTGCTGTGCATCACCCGCCCTCGTGATGCCCATAATTGAAATAAAATACACTTTATAATACCTGTCATATTGCTGATCTCTCCTTCTGCACATGGTATACAGTCGTAGCAGCAGATGGGCCTTCCTTTCTGCACGGCCTTCCTGGTGCCCACAGGACAGCTCTCGCTGCACACCGAGACTGGAACCTGAAAGCCAAAGTGTCCATTATTACACATTTATATTATATTATATTGATTGTAGACAAATTGTTGCATGTGTACCTCTTGCTTGTTGTGGGCCCAGGCTATACTGACGTTGTTAAACGAAAGCTGAAGATGCGCCTTTAATGAAGCATCGTAGAAACCCACTTTAACAAACACTGTTCTACCATCCTGGTCCTGCTGCCAGTTCAGCAGATCGTACCTTGCTGCTGGGTCTCCATTTTCATCAAAATATACCACCTCATTTGTTGAAGTGGAGAAGTAAATTTTCTTAAGCTCACTGAGGACCTAAATGAAACATAGAAAACTGCATAAAGTGACAAATATATGTATTTCCTTCTGTTAACAGTCAAAATTCTTATATTCTTATACTGACCTGCCAAGGTTGAAGGCTGTCAGTTGGATTTGCACACACGGTAGGACTCTCATTTCCACCGTCCCTTTTTAAACAGGCGTAACTGTTATGCAGGGCGTAAGCCACGGCGTACACGGCCTTGTAAACGTTATTTGCAATCTGTAGCTCTGAAACGTCCGTGTACTGATTTTGCACTTCACTTAGAACTTCACTACCTGAGCACGATCGTGTCATCTGGACATTTTCTCGAGTGTGAAGTTTACATTCGAATATCGTCTCCCACAGCTCCTGATAAAGATCTACATCAGTGGAAGGGTTAAGCTTGGAGAGAAATTCCCCAAGTCCTCGGATTTTAGCTTTCGGAATGGCAAAACCCATCGACCCTTTTAGAATATGTCGCCATTCGGGTGTGGCGATGTTCATATCAGAGATCCAGGATTCGCTCCCAATCCACTGAAAGCCAGTGATGTTTTGCAGGGCCATTTCTCTTAGAAGAACCTCCATGTCAGAGTACGAGACGAAAGCTACGATTACCCTGGAGCTCGAGGTCTTGATGATCTCCACTATCCTCTGTAGTTCTTCTCTCGTGTCCGTTCTAAAGAACGCCTTCGAGTACTCGATACAAACTCCTTCTTCTTTGGCTGAGCTGATGAACGTGTTCATGCCATTGTTACCGTAGTCGTTATCGCTGCACAGAGCTCCGACCCACGTCCAGCCGAAGTGCTTGACCAGCTTGGCCAGCGCTCTGCTCTGGTAGTAATCGCTGGGAACCGTTCGGAAGAAAGACGGGTGCTTGTTTTTGTCACTCAGGCAGGCACATGTTGCAAAGTGACTGATCTGGAATACAAATATTACAACGACTGAGTTAAACAATGCATCCAGACAAATGTAACTATAGGTTAAATCTACACAAATAATAATAATATATTTGGATTTACCACCGGTATGTTCAAAGGTCCAACTGTAGCAGAAATGGCAATGGAAGGAGTAGATGATGTTTCTGCTATGATTGCTTGAACTGTTTCAGGTTTGGAGCAGGTCGTTGTATTCTGCTCTGTTTGGCCGTTAACTAAAGACAAGGAAGCTCTTAAGGCCATTTGTACAGATCCACAAGAATCATAGATTTTATAACCCAGACTGACACCAGGAAGAATATCAGATCTGTTATTGATCTCCTCAATGGCAAACACCATCGTTTGGGCATTTTGAAATTCTCTCAGACTCAAACTACAGAATGTAGACAAGCATAAAATGTCAGTGAACACTGTAAACATTAAAATAATTCACTTAGCCAATGCTAAGAGTTTCTCTCGACCCTTTTAGGTGTTTTCCCCCAGCGCATCCTCACCTTTTGCATTTTGGTTGCCTCGGCCCGGATGTAAACGTGTGTGTCGTCGTGTCCCAGCTGTTGTGGAAGGAAAAGATCCCACCAATATTTACATCCCCAGCTCTGTTGAGCTGAGGACCATCAGACAGCCCTCTTAGGCTGCAAGGAGGCTCAGCAGCTCTCGCCAGAGAAATCAGAAGCCATGTGTGCAGGAAACTCATCCTCATCCCTCAAAAAAACATCCTGACCCCTGTTTGGGCTTTTATAAATGACTTTTGGGTGTGGGTGTTCCCTAGGCAGCTGCATTACCTCAATGAGATGCATCGAATAGTAGAGAGGAAGACTGTTGTGCACTTGTAGTACACAAATGTATAGTATAATGTAAACAGCGTGTATAAAATGCTCATTCATATAAGCCTTTAAAAACAGAACACACTGCAGTAACAAGTAACAAACTTTGTGGGTTTATCTTTATACTTTAGAAAAGTGGGATCATATTAAAGCCATTTTGATGTAAAATACTGTTAATACACAAAAAATCTGAATGAAAACCGCTTGTCACAGTTGGGCCAGCTACTCAGTCCACCAGTGTGTGACAACCTGACTTCTCGAAAAGAGATTTCTCATTTTATATAATTGATTTTATAAACCTGTTAACAACGGGTGTGTCTGAAACAACTGAACTCAATAATTGAGGAGAGTCACGTACTTGGGCCAGATTGTGTACAAAGCTCATTTCTGAAACGTTGGGTCAAATTCTCATTTCAATTAACACAAGAATCAGAATTTTTTTTATTCTATTGAACCTTTATTTGAATGAGACAGAAAATCATTGTTACTTAACACAGTCCACCACTGCAAGGAAATATGCAATCTGAAATCCCATTCATCAATTGTATGCAGCCAGGTTTTCTGGGCTCACCACTGTTCCATGATGTTTTGGGGCTGGCTTGGTCTATTTCATTTATCATTGTGAGGTATATATTGAAATGCTTGTGTGTTTGTGGCACTGTATAATATGCAATAGCAATTAAACTAGTCCTATTTACATGGGCACATAGAAGCCACTAATTATAATAATAAATAATAAATTAAGAGGTCATTTTACAATGTAAAATTTAATCACATAATTTACCACACCATCAAATTAATGATCTAAGTTGCTCTATAAATATTTTTCCATATATTTCTTTACTGAAGAAAAACTAGAAGCATGGTAAACCAATAGTTTACCCCAGCATACCACCCTGACCTGGCTGTGGTGGCCTTGCTGTTTGTTGGACCTGACTGCAGGTTGGACTCTTTCTTATCTAAGTCCTCATCAAGGTTCTGAACATTGCTTTAAAGTTGGGTGTCTAGTTTCCTAAACCTATCTTAACGTTATGTAATGTCTGTAGTGACTGAATGCTTTATGAGAAATAAGATATAGTAATACACCCACATTTATGGCCCAAACAACAGGCACCATCACACGAAAATAATCAAACTAACTCTGCAGCCTGGAACTGAGATAGTGGACAGAAAAGGAAAAGAACCTGAATGAGAACCAGTTGTCACAGTTGGGCCAGCTACTTAGTTCACCAGTGTGTAACAACCCGAGTTTGTGAAATAAAGAGCAAAGAGAGTCAAATTAATGATTCTAACTACTGTATGACAATTTCTTTGTAAGAAAAAACTAAAATGAACCTAAAGAGATTTTATATACAAGAATCTGTGTCTTGTAATTATTTAGAGACAGAAAAAGAATAGAAATGTGACATGAAACACTGTAAGTCTGTGTTAGGTTTTGACATTAACTATATAACTATATTATTTGCCAAAAATCATTGTGTCCTTCCCATCAACTGCTTTTTAGTGTTTATTTCAGGCCTCAGCAAAATAACAAAGCACTTCGGTACAAAAATACAGACGAGTAAACTGTAACTTGAAGCCAAAATAGCGAAAATCTCCACAGCGACAGTAAATTTACCAGGTGAACTGACATATGCTGGAATAAAAGTGATCCAAACTGCACAGAATATCAACATGCTGAAGGTGATAAATTTAGCTTCATTAAAATTATCAGGCAGCTTCCGAGCCAGAAAAGCCAAAACAAAACACAGAAGAGCCAAAATCCCGATATAACCCAGAACAGCCCAGAAACCCACAGCTGATCCTACATTACACTCTAATAATATTTTCTCTTGGTAATAATTATAATTTATATAAGGGAAAGGAGGTGAAATTGTTAACCAACACACACAAATAATAACCTGTATTAAAGTAAAAGCAAGAACACTGAGTCTCTGCTGTGGAGGCCCAAACCATTTCATGATGTTACTGCCCGGAAGTGTCGCTCTGAACGCCATCAACACCACTATTGTTTTACCCAGAACACAGGAGATGCAGAGGACGAAGGTGATCCCGAACGCTGTGTGGCGCAGCATGCAGGACCACTCCGAGGGTCGATTGATGAAAGTAAGTGAAGAAAGGAAACACAGAGTCAGAGAGAAGAGCAGCAGGAAGCTCAGCTCAGAGTTGTTGGCTCTGACGATGGGTGTATTTCTATAGCAGTAAAAAGTGAACATAGTTAATATCGTAAATAAAACTCCAATTAAAGAAAAGACTGCGAGCAATATTCCCATTATATCTTCGTAAGATAGAAATTCCACTTCTTTTGGAACGCAGGCGTCTCCTCTGGTGTTGGACCAGTACTGCACCGGACATTTCAAGCAGTTAAGAGAATCTGGAAATGAAGTAAAATAAATGTTTCATTAAAAAAAAAACGTTTTGACCTGAACTATATGTTAAATTTATTATCTTTCACCTGTCGTGTTGCTAATTTCTCCTGGTGTGCATTGAATACAATCAAAGCAGCATATAGGCCGTCCTTTCTGAACAGCTCTTCTGGTACCAGGGGGGCAATTTTCACTGCAGACAGACGCTGGTACCTGGGCATTACATGTAGTGGAAAGAATAATAACAGTCAGTCAACTGATTAACAATTTATAGCATTTTGGTATTATTTATAATGTGATAAACTAAATGAAATACCTCTGTGCTTCCTCCTGTCCAGACAACTCCGGCACCGTTCATGGTAAACTGTCGGTCTTTAGGCAGAGATGCATCGTAGTGACCGATAGTTACGACTCTCATTGTACCTTCGGGTGAAACTTGCAGATTGATTAACTCATATTTTGCTGGTGAGTCCCCATTTTGGTCGAAAAATACATTTTCCCCCTGAGGTGTGAGGAAATTCACATTCTGCAAAAACTGCAAAACCTTAAACACACACACACACACACACACATTTCAATTAATAAATAAATATTACAACCATGTGAGTTTTTAGGATAGATCTTGCTCTCCTGTCTTACCTCCCAGGGCTGTACGGGGTACAGATCCACACAGCTTGAATTAGAGGCCTGATTTTTGCTGTGTTTGCATAAAAGCAGAGCGTGCAGCGCATGCGCCACGGCATAAACCGCCTTGTAGACGTTGTTGGTGAATCTCAGATCAGACACATCAGTGAACGAGTTTTTGACATTTTTTAAATGCTCGGACCCGTTACACGTCCTCTGACCTGCTCTTGGAGTCAGCGAGCAGTTGAAGACACTTTCCCAGAATTCTTTGAGAAAAACACTGTTTGGAAACTGTGAGGGATTGACCTCCTGTAGAAAGTCGCCCAGTCCGGGTAAATCGACTCTGGGCACGGTGAAGCCCACAGAGCCGATCAAAGCGACGTGTTCTGGTCCTTCTGTGAGGGAGTCGTCAGTGATCCAGGCATCGCTGCCGATCCACTGCAGTCCTGTAACGTTCTGCACGTGTAACTCCTTAACCAAAACTTTAATCTCTCTGTGAGACATAAAGGCCATTATTACTTTAGACGTGGAGCATTTTATGATCTCTACGACTTGTTGTATCTTATAGAGTGGACTTGTGCTTTCAAACGCCACAGAATACTCGATACACACGCCTTCTTCTCGAGCTGCTGTTATAAACATAGCAATGCCATTCAGCCCATAGTCATTGCCGTTGCTTATGGCTCCTATCCAGGTCCAACCAAAGTGTTTGACCAGCTGAGCCAATGCTTTGCTCTGATAGTAATCACTGGGTATAGTTCTGAAAAAGGACGGGAAGTCTTTTCTATTGCTCAGGCAAGCACACGTTGCAAAGTGACTGATCTGTTAAAACACAAATGCACGTTATTTTAAAAGATTATTTATGTATTGCAAGCAATCATGACGATAATCAGTATGCATGTTTCCCACCACTGGTATATGAAACTGTCCGACAGTCCTCGCCATCCCAATAGTTGGCGTCGACCCAGAATGTCCAATAATAGCTTGGACTGTTTGCGACTTGCAGTTTTTACTCGTTGAGCCTGTGTGACCGCTCAGCAAAGCCAGTGAAGATTTCACAATATCCATCGATCCACAACTGTTATAGATTTTAAATCCCAGAGAAACTTCAGGCAGAATGATGGGATTTTTATTTATTTCCTGCACTGCAAAAATCAACGTCTGCGCAAACTGGAACTCCCTGAAGCTAAAACTAAAAGCAGTGTACTGATTAGGAAACACTACATTTAATTTCAGTCTAAAAAAGACATCATTTTAGTGCAGACACACATACTCAATGCATGGACGCACTTCTGGAAAGCTCCTGAAAGTGTCTATGTGGCCATCCTGACCGGTACGGAATGAGAAAATGCCTCCGATGATGAGATCTCCATCTGTCTGAAGTTCAGGCGCTTCCACTCGACTGTGTAGCCGACAGTCAGGCTCCTCCGCCTGAGAAAGCAGAACCATCAGGAGAAGATGATAGAGAAGCATGGCAGCTCAGACCTTTGCTGCTTTGTCAAGCATGTACCAGCATTTATACCGGTAAAGCTCAGAATACGCCTCATGGGTGTCATGTCATAACGACCTTAATGTCATTACTGCCTCAGGAGACTGAGACAAATAAAACTAACTGGAACATTTTACACTTTTAATACTTTTTCTTTTGTAAAATAATGTGATGTTAGACCTTCTCCTAACTAACCTGGAGAAATAGGATGAATGGAATTTTTCAGATTGTGAACGTGCTGTGATTTGACACGTCAACTTTAAAGTGTTTTTGAGAGAAATGGCGGCACGGGAGGCGGAGTGGGTAGCACAGCAAGATAAGCCGGAGTTTGATTCCCTGGCTCGGAGGCTTGTCCTTTCTGTGTGGAGTTTGCATGTTCTCCCGCGTCCGTGTGGGTTTTCTCCGGGTGCTCCGGTTTCCTCCAACAAGTCCAAAGATGTGCAGTCAGGACAAGTGGAGCTACTATAAATGTACCTTTATGTGTGTGTGTGTGTGTGTGTGTGTGTGTATGTGTCTGTATTTCTGCCCTGTTATTATATATGTTATTAGTTTTAAATAAATTAAGTCAAAAGGATTTGCACATTATTTTTTTACATTTAATTTGCACATTAAAATGTTATGTAGTCACATTGATATTACAAGTGTATGCAAACCTTTAACTAAATCATTTACTGTTTACATTTATTAGCCACACAGAGCAGCACAACACATACTGAACCAAAATACAGTATATATAAATAATTTAGCTTTATTTAAGGATGAAAAGTCTGCACATACAATCCACCACAAGATGGCAAAATAATTCCATGAATAACTTCAGAAGCGACGCGGTTCAGAGACGAACAGCTTTTTAATGAGCATTTAAATAAATACAGTTTCAAATCAATAATGTTAACTGTGATTTTCATGAAGAGTCTTTAATGTTTTATTAAAATAACAGATTCACATGAGCAAAGAGGATAATCACACTATATAATACTATATAAAATGATTTCAGCAGTGCACAAATATATTAGATCATCTGAAGCACAGTGAGAAGCTTAGACTCTATAATCATATAAAATGACTATAATAAAATCAAAATAAATAAATAAATAAATACTTCCTTCTGAATAAAAGCCACTGATCTTCATGAAAGCAGTAATAAATGAAGCTAGATAAACCGTATTTACACTCATCAGTTTCAACTTATTTATATACAAGTTATGTATGAAAAAGTTTGTAAACCCACTGAAACAGTGTTTATAACTTATATGTTGCAATCATTTCCTTCGGGAGTGTGATTTATCTGCCCTGCCTTACAAAGCATTGGTTTCTGCTTTTAATAATATTTTTATTATAATATGTAAAATTCACACACTGCAAAAATCAGTACCCCGTCATTCATGTTAGGATGCAGCATGTAGTGAATGGAAATAATTTAGAGATGATTTGGATGGCCGAGACCCCACGATGGTGGCTGAGATCTGAGATGTTGATTATTTTGTTCTAATTTGGGTATATCCAGTTGCTGTTTGCATGACACCCTTGCTGTAAAACGTTGGCACACACCTCTTTTAATAGGTGTAAATCCTGCTGGCTGCTTTACATTGGTCAGTGGTGAATTCTGACAGAGTCCTAGGGAGAATTATACTATATTCCTCCATTGCTCATGTTGGGACCTTGATCAGACAGTAGGAGTATTTTGTTTAAACAAGAAAGAAATCCTTACTGACACAAAGTGCACCACAAACAACCACACTCAATTGCTTTGCAGCCACTGTTGGGCCCCTGGGCCGACTCTGAGCTCTGACCCCATCTTCCAAGCAAGCTGGGCTACGTTATATAAGTTTGTTCTTATATACGTAAAATAAGTTGTGATAATTGAGTGAACAGCAAAAGATGACCTTTATATATCATATTATTATGTCATCCTTATGCAGTATGTGACTTAACAAAATGTTAAAAAAATATATTTTGCCTTTACATAGTTGAACAATTCTACTAAGGTTTTGACTAATTTTTGCCCATCATGTGCTTTTTTGAATTTTTTTCTGGTTTTAATAAAATAACATAACATTTAGGAAGAAAGATGCAAAACAACAAGGCAAAACTCGATGCCAGAATAGCAAAAATCTCCACAGCTACAGTAAATTTACCAGGTGAACTGACATACGCTGGAATAAAAGTGATCCAAACTGCACAGAATATCAGCATGCTGAAGGTGATAAATTTAGCTTCATTAAAATTATCAGGCAGCTTCCGAGCCAGAAAAGCCAAAATGAAACACAGAAGAGCCAAAATCCCGATATAACCCAGAACAGCCCAGAAACCCACGTTAGAACCCAAATTGCATTCCAGAATGATCTTTTCTTTGTAATGCTTAAAATTTTTAAAAGGGTACGGAGGAGATATTATTAACCAACACACACAAATAATGACCTGAATTAAAGTGAAAGCAAGAACACTGAGTCTCTGCTGTGGAGGCCCAAACCATTTCATGACGTTACTGCCCGGAAGTGTCGCTCTGAACGCCATCAACACCACTAATGTTTTACCCAGAACACAGGAGATGCAGAGGACGAAGATGATCCCGAACGCTGTGTGGCGGAGCATACAGGACCAATCAGAAGGCTGACCGATGAAAGTAAGTGAACAGAGGAAACACAGAGTCAGAGAGAAGAGCAGCAGGAAGCTCAGCTCAGAGTTGTTGGCCCTGACAATGGGGGTATTTTTATATCTAAAGAAGATGACCGCTATTATTATAGTCATGAATGTACCAATAACAGAAATAGTTGTTAATAAAATGCCCATTATTTCATTATAGGACAGATATTCAATTTCCTTTTTAACACATTTGTCCCTTGGTGGATTTGACCAGTATTCTTGTGGGCACTGATCACATGTAGTAGAATCTGTAACACAGTGTGAGAACAGAAAAGCAGAATCTAAATATACAGTGACGTTAAATGATTATAAGAGTTTAAATACGCAATATGACCAGGAGTCTGTCTGAAAACCTATCATTGTCTCTACATAGGTAGCATTTAAGATATCCTACGCTCCTCTCAAGAAACCTCTCAATTCTTAAATAAAACAAAAGACGTTAAGTGGGAGTATCATGTATTGTCTGTCATACCTGTCATATTACTGATCTCTCCTTCAGCACATGGTATACAGTCGAAGCAGCAGATCGGTTTCCCTTTCTGTACAGCTTTTCTTGAGCCAGGAAGGCAACTCTCACTGCACACGGATTCTGGAACCTGCAATCATTAAAATACAGGCAGTTCTCAAATATATTAAAAAGTATATTTCTCAAATATATTTCTTGCTAAAGTCAAGAAGAAAACGGGGCAGCAGTAGCAGTCAAGGTACTGGACTAGTAATTGTGAGGTTGCCAGTTCAGTCCCCACTACCAGCAAGCTGCCACAGTTGGGCCTCTGAACAGGGACCTTGTCCCTCAGTTGTTCAACCTGTATTCAGTCATAACAGTAAGTCGATTTGGATAAAAAGCATCCTCTAAGTGCCATAAAACTTAAACTGCCACCTTGGTAAGTTCTAATTTGCAGTACTTTAGAAGCTGCTGGGGAGGAAACACTTTAAAACTGAATTTAAAGTGGTTAAACTGGCCCAAATAGGTGCCTTGCGTGAAAATGTCTGATCCAAGTAAAAAAAGAAAAAACACACCTATTATTCGAAGACCTAGAAGATACCAAATACCAAAATAAACATGAAAAACTGAAAAAGTGTTTTCATTATTTTGCAAAAAAAGAACAGTTGCAAAAGTCAATAAAATAAAATGTCATGACATGTACATTAGTAATTAATAATACTTAATAATGTAGTTTGTTTATATCATCGTAATTATATCATATTGTACATAAACTGTACAGAAGCATCGATATTTGGATTGATAAGGCCAGGACAGGATTTTCTTGCTGATATTTACCTGATTGGTATTTTGTGCCCAGGTAATCGTGTCCATGTTAACAGCTAATCGACTGTGTTCAGGAAAAGATGAATCATAAAGTCCAACAGTGATGAATTCATGCTGGTGTTGCTTACTGGTTTGCCAGTTTATGATTTCATATTTTGCAGCAGGGTCGCCATTCTCATCAAAAAATACCTCTTCACCCTCCTTGGTTTTGAAACGCACCTTTTTGAGGTGTTCAAGAAACTAGAAGAATAATAGAACATGAATTCATTAATTGCTGGTGCTTAGTGATTGGGAACGTTTTGTCACATCTACACTCTTTTGGAACAAAATGCTAATATGAGGATGAACTCACTGTGAGAGGGTCGGGCTGCTTTTTTGTAGGACATGTTTGCTTGCAACCTAGAAGGTCGTGTAAGGTATGGGCGACAGCGTACACGCCTTTGTAGACATTACTGAAAATAGGCAGGAGTGACATATCAGTGAACGTGTTCTCCACCTCAGATAGCTTCTCTTGTCCTGTGCACAACTGTGCGTCCGTCGATTCGTTCTGAGGGGCGTATTTACACTTAAACAGAGCCTCCCAAAATTTTGTGAATATAGCGCTGCCTGCTGATTTCAGCGGATTTATATCGAGGATGAAGTCCTTCAGCCCCATCACGTTCGTTTTTGGAACGGACAGCCCTATGGCTCCTTGCAGGATGTTGTGCTTGTCCAGCGCAGCGACGGTCGAATCTGAGATCCAGCCCTCAGTTCCGACCCACTGGTAACCGGTGATGTTGTGCTCGAAAAATGCATGCAGCAAGATCTCCAGGTCCCAGTGAGCAAGGAACGCCACTATCACCCGGGACGTTGAGCTTTTGATTTGCTCGACTATTCTCAGCACTTTTTCTTGAGAGTAGGTTCTAAAAAATGGAAGGGAGTATTCTAAGCAGACGCCCAACTGTTGGGCTATTTTGGAGAAAGTGGCCATCCCGCTGTTGCCATAATCATCATCGGTTCTTAAGGCGCCCACCCAGGTCCAACCGAAGTGCTTGACCATCTCTGCCAGTGCTCTGCTTTGATGGTAATCACTGGGAATGGTGCGCAGAAATGAGGGATATTTCCTCTTGTCACTGAGACACTCACATGTGGCGTAGTGACTGATCTAAACAGAATAACAAAAGTAATAATACATAAATCATTTTTAGATAGCAGATTTAGCCTTTGGAAAGCATTACAGGCAAATTAATACTTACTATAGGAACGCTAAATGGGCCGATACTCTTGGCAATGGCCATACTGGGTGATGAGGCCGTGTCCCCAATTATAGCTTGAACCTGGGCTGGTTTGGTACAAGCCTCATCTGAGGCCGAGTTCTCGTTTCCATTAATAAGTGCCATCGCCACTTTTACCCCCCTCGCCATGGAACTACAAGTGTCAAAAATTTCGTAGCCCAGCGAGACTCCAGGTAAGAGAGACGAGCTGTTGTTGATCTCCTCCACCGCAAAGATCAAAGACTGCGAATACTGGAAAGCCCTGAAATCAAGACTAATAAAGGAAATAAATACACACAGAGAAAAATACTCAACACTCATGTTGATCACGCCAGAGGATCCTCACTGCACATAAATACCTAGGGTCTGTCACTTTCTGTGCTGCTTACCTCATGCACTTCAGAGGCGGCGGCATCGACACATAAGATAAGTCTTTAATATCCCAACTGCTATGGAAAGGGAAAATTCCTCCAACGATGATCTCTCCATCTTTCCATAGCTGGGGATACACTTGATCTCCCTGCAGGCGACAAGCACCCTCATTAGCTCGAGAAAAATTTATAATAGTCATCACCACATGCAGCAATGCAAAGACGGGCTCCATCCAGCCTCCTGCGTATCAGGTTCAGTGGTTTAGACAGCTAAACTGGGAGGACTGGTGGTATTTATAAAGATTGAGATGCAAATCCTCTAATGTAATGTCACACCAGTGGCCAACGATTCAAGGGGGGTGTGACTTTCTGAATTTATCAGTGCTAATCTGATAATTAGCTATTCATAATGTAGCCTCTGGTCTTACCAGTTTTACAGACTTGAATCTAAAACAGTGACTATAAGTAACAGGTGCAATAATTAATAATAATTTACAATATATGTGCAAAGGTATGCAGACACTATTCCTAATTACTGAGGGTTTTTTTTAGATTTAGACACACCCATTGCTAATCATGTATAAAATAAATTACTTATAATAAATTATCTGCTCTAAATATTGTGCAACAGTTTTTTAAAAGATTTTTCCTGTTTTTACATGATTGTTCCCTCATGCACAAAGCAAGGTCTGTTATGACAAAGCCTAACCTCATAACCTTTAACCTTTGTTGTTAAAGTAGATGCCTCAGAAACAGGCACTGCAGACCTTCACTCCTGACCGAGGAGGGTGTCATGGAAAATGTGGTGAGAAGTCAAACAGTATACCACAAACTGAATTGTAGTCACACATGTAGTCACATCACTGTTTTAACACTTGGGTGTTGGACTTTGAAACCTCCATTCTGTGATAACAGTTGCTTCTTATATGTATAACAACATTTTACAGCTTAACAACTTGTTGCTTATCTCTGTACTTTAGACTCTCAGTCACACCTCAAGCACAATATAACTAAGGATTTAATGCACAAAACAGCATAAAACTTACACTTAAGTAATGTTAAGCATAAAAATCTAGTTTTACCATAACAAGGGTCTTGACTAACACGCCCCTCCAACACGTGGGCAGTAGCCAACCACTTCTTATCACCTGCACAAGGCAGGTTCATACTAGGATCCGTATTGCGCATACAGAGTAACGCACTGATCTCTACTATCCCCAGTCCCTGTGCAGCACCATCAGTCAACCAGCAGAGGGCGTAACTGCAGCAGTTATGAGGAATCTCCTCAAATGAGCCGTTTATTGTTCATATAGGCGCCCAGCCTACTGGTAGCAGAGTTGAAATTGGAGTTTAAGATGTCAGCTCTGATGTGCTAGCATGTTTTATCGCTGTTAATGACAATTTCTAACAAGGAATTTGGAGACCATGACGCAAAGTCAAATAGCATTATGGATAAAGTAAAAGCCAAACACAAACTTATGAAAGAACTTAAATGCTTTCTAAATTGCTTTTTACA
This sequence comes from Trichomycterus rosablanca, assembly GCF_030014385.1. Classification (NCBI taxonomy): domain Eukaryota; kingdom Metazoa; phylum Chordata; class Actinopteri; order Siluriformes; family Trichomycteridae; genus Trichomycterus; species Trichomycterus rosablanca. Next base: position 39,421,553 of record NC_085998.1, read on the forward strand.
CAAAAATGTAATAATAATTTAATCTTAATCTTAATCTTAATAATTTACTCCCAAAATAAACGTGGGAAATCAACTTAGGCTAATGGAAGTAAACACCTTCACAGTCTTATGGATTGTACATTTTGTAATTTAGGCCATAGTATATAAAGTATATGTGACTTCAAAACTGTGTGTCAAAAGTGATGGCAGCAGCACTGGGTGCCCCAGAATCTGTACCGTCTTCATTTCATTTAACACCAGTTCATGCCACCAGTTCTTATATGACTTTTTTAACGTGGGGTGCATTCACAACTGGGATTAGTCGGGGTATAGAGCACTAGTGTAAACTTTTTATTGTGGTGCACAGTGAATTACCTACCAGTTGATGTACCGATTACTGATTTCACATTAAAAGGTCTTTATGTGGTCATGTCTCAATAAAGGCTCCAGCTGATTTGTGGTCATTTATTTAAAGGCATTATTTATGTATCTATACCCACAACAAATGTACATTTATGTGATAATATGGTATTAAATTGAAGTAGAAGTAAAATTCAACTTTTTGGATTTTTAATTTATTGTTAATGGTGTTGTTCATAACTCGTAAGAGATCAAACCAAAAAAATGTGATTACAGCAAATTGTAATATTCACATATTTAGTGGTTTATAGAATATTTACAAAGGACAAACATTACAAAATTTGTTAATTTTTTAAATTGAAATATGGAGAAAAAGAGCAAAAATCAACAAATGGTAAGCTTTCACTTTACATTACAAAACTTCTTATTTTCTTAAACAGGAATATTTACACTGACAGCTCAGTTAAAAGCTCATTTTCCCATCATCTGTTTTTTGGTGTTCTTCTCAGGTTTCAGGATGATTATGTAACATTTAGGAAGGAAAATACAGAACAACAAACCAAAACTTGAGGCCAGAATAGCAAAAATCTCCACAGCTACAGTAAATTTACCAGGTGAACTGACATACGCTGGAATAAAAGTGATCCAAACTGCACAGAATATCAACATGCTGAAGGTGATAAATTTAGCTTCATTAAAATTATCAGGAAGTTTTCTAGCTAAAAAAGCCGAAACAAAACACAGAAGAGCCAAAATCCCGATATAACCCAGAACAGCCCAGAAACCCACGCTTGAGCCAAGGTGGCATTCTAAAATAATTTTTTCTTTAAAGTATTTTAAATTTTTGAAGGGAAAAGGAGGAGATATTATTAACCAACACACACAAATAATAACCTGTATTAAAGTAAAAGCAAGAACACTGAGTCTCTGCTGTGGAGGCCCAAACCATTTCATGATGTTACTGCCCGGAAGTGACGCCCTAAACGCCATCAAAACGACTACCGTTTTCCCCAGAACACAGGAGATGCAGAGGACGAAGGTGATCCCGAACGCTGTGTGGCGCAGCATGCAGGACCACTCCGAGGGCTGACCGATGAAAGTAAGTGAACAGAGGAAACACAGAGTCAGAGAGAAGAGCAGCAGGAAGCTCAGCTCAGAGTTGTTGGCCCTCACAATGGGGGTATTTTTATGTCTAAAAAATATAACTGCTATTACCATTGTCATGAACGCACCAATAATGGAAACCGTTGTTAGCAAAATTCCCATAGTTTCCTTATAGGACAAATACTCAATTTCCTTCCTTATGCATTCATTCCTCTGTGAATTTGACCAGAAGTCTTGAAAGCATTGTTCACATTCAATAGAATCTGCCAAGAGTGATAAGAAAATAGAACATGAGGTTAAAATCAAATGCTATACATATACTTATTGCAAGGCTGTGCCCATGAATGAAACATTGTTTGAATAATCTTAACATTAGTTTATTGAAAAGGACATTTTGTGCATATCTAAATATTAGTATGTTACAATCACAGAATATATTGTTATTACGGCCTTGACTTAAGACAATGAGAGGTGTCTACATACTTAAAAATGACATGTCTAAACAGCTTATTCTTGGTTAGCTTTCTATTTAAGTTTTGGATAGTTTGAATATAATACCTGTTATATTACTGATCTCTCCCTCAGCACATGGTATACAGTCAAAGCAGCAGATCGGTTTTCCTTTCTGTACAGCTTTTCTCATGCCAGGAGGGCAGCTCTCACTGCACACAGATACTGGAACCTGCAATAAGAAATGTTTTTCCTACATTTAATACTTTAAAGATTATATTTTAATGTTTTTTTTTAAAGCCGACCTACGATTCCCCCCCGATGCTCACCTGATTAGTATTTAGAGCCCACATAATAGATTGTGTGTTTACCACCAATCGATCGTCACCAGGTTTAGAGGAGTCATAAATTCCAACTGTGACAAATTCATGTTTCTGGTCCTTATTTAAATGCCAGTTTATTATTTCGTACTTTGCAACAGGGTCGCCGTTCTTATCAAAATATACTTCCTCACCGTCCCTGGTTTTAAAATGCACTTTTCTGAGGTGCTCCAGAAACTAGTGAAATAGAAAAGTATTATAGAAAGTATGAAAGTGTATATAGTATTTAAAGTGTGAATTAGCAGCACTGAGCACTGTTAACTTACTGTAAAAGGATCAGGCTGGTTCTTTGTAGGACAGGTTTCCTCGCAACCAAGAACTTTATGTAAGGTATGGGCAATGGCATACACCCCTTTATACACATTACTAAAGATTGGCATCAGGGTCATGTCCGTAAAGGTGTTTTCCACATCAGATAGTCTCTCTTTGCCGGTACAGACTGATCTGAAGTCCTCCGAATCATTCTGCATTGAATATTTACAATTGAACAGAGTTTCCCAGAACTCAGTAAAAATGGAACCCGCTGCAGATTTCAGTGAATGTACATCTAGAATGAACTCTTTCAGCCCGGTCACTTTTGTGTGTGGTATAGATAGCCCTATGGCTCCTCCAAGTATGTGGTGTTTATCCATTGTGGCCAGTTCTGATTCAGAAATCCAAGCCTCAGTTCCTACCCACTGGTATCCAGTGACGTTGTGCTCGAGAAACAGAGGCAGCAGGGTTTCCATGTCCCAGCTGTCAAGAAATCCCACTATCACCCGGGACGTGGAGCTTTTAATCTGTTCAATAATTCTCAGCACTTTTTCATGTGAGTACGTTCTAAAAAACGGAAGGGAGTATTCTAAGCAGATGCCCAACTGCTCTGCTGCTTCAGTAAACGTAGCCATGCCGTTCTTACCATAGTCATCATCACTTCTTATTGCTCCAACCCAGGTCCAACCAAAAAACTTGACCATCTCTGCTAGCGCTCTGCTTTGGTAGTAATCGCTGGGCACAGTGCGGAGAAATGAGGGATATTTGCTTTTGTCACTGAGACACTCACATGTGGAATAGTGACTGATCTAAAATGAGATTTACACAAGTGTCTTATGTGTTATGGTCGGATATATTATACACTATAATACCATGTACATCTCATAGCAAAAACAATTGATTTGCCACATAATTTTGCCATTTCTATTTTACAAAAACATATATAACATCGTTTAAATTACTGTTCAAATCAAACACATGAAATTGCATAAGATCTTACTAAGGGAATGCTGAAGGGTCCGATACTCTTCGCAATAGCCATGGACACTGAAGAATAAGTTTCTCCTATTATGGCCTGTACCTGGGCTGGTTTTGCACAAAGCTCTTCGAGGTTTGAGTTTTCATTTTCATTAATAAGCGTCATGGCCACTCGAACCCCTATTGTTGTTGAGCTACAGGTGTCATAGATCTTGTAGCCCAGTGAGACTCCAGGCAGTAAGGAGGAATTGTTGTTGATCTCCTCTACTGCATAAATCAGGGACTGTGAATACTGGAAAGCTCTAAAATCAAGACTGATTAAACACAAAACACAAATAAAATAGATTATTTAAGGATGATAAAATATATAATGATAAAATATCTATCAATCAAGCTGTAAAATTCATCCAGCACATTACATTTTACCACTACATATGCTCACCTGCGAATGCTGCTTACCTCGTGCACTTTATCGGTGCTGGCTTGAATACATACGACAAGTCTATGCTATCCCAATAACTATGAAATGGAAACATTCCACCCACTATAATATCGCCATTCTTCTGCAGCTGTGGATATGTTGGCTCTCCTTGCAGTATACAAGTAGTCCCATTACCTCTGGAAAAACTGATAATGGCCATTATTACATGTAACAGAGTAAAGATAGACTCCATCTACCTATCCAGCTATAGAATAAGTAACAGTAGATCTAGTACGTTCTAGCTCAGAGGTCTTATCTGACAGATTAGAAAGTATTTTGGGTATTTATAGAAATGGATTGGCAAATTCTCTGTGGTGATATTACACTGGTGGAACAAAAGAGGTGTGACCCAAATGTGAGAGGGAATAATGTTAAATAGGTTGGCCTTAACAGCTTTTTGGCCTAAATTAACCACTGGATTTAGTGTGTTTGTTACTGTTTTGTGCAGTTTTGCTATTAATAAAACAAACCAAAAAATATTTTAAATATTTGGCCATATAATACACATTGGTGGTCTATATCTTCCTTAATGAGACTTTCAGCAGTTTTCTGATGCACTTGTTCTCAAAAGCCTGAATGAGTCTTCAATGTTCAGGCTTCACATCCATGTGAGGCTACTAGCCAGACCAAGGCTTTCATCAGTTGCTTGGTAATGGTGCCAATTGACTTGTTTTTCCATACCCTTGTCAGTTTGACCATCACCACCACCACTGATGTCAGTAACGCATTACTTAGTAACGCGTTACTCTAATCTGACCACATTTTTCAGTAACAAGTAATCTAACGAGTTACTATTTCCAATCCAGTAATCAGATTAAAGTTACTTATCCAAGTTACTGTGCGTTACTATTTTTGCAACTCGGGGAGTGACGTCTGGCCAATGCGACAATTAAGTCACGAGCTGCGTCCGAAATCGCATACTTACAGAGTATGCACTAGATTGGAGGAAGTATGCACTACTCGGCCGGTAAAGAAGTACATACTTTCAGTACAGAAGTGTGCAGTATGCAAACAACACCGCTACGTACTACACGTGGGGACGTGATGACGTAATATCACCATAGTTACAGACTCATTACAAACCCCACTCGCCAAAATTTTTGATATTTCTCGTCTTTTTGTTATTTATTTGTCTTTAAAAATTTTATTTTATTTATCTTTCTTACACCTGTGAACAGAGGACGCCGTTTTCCGCGTCTTTCTTGTTTCTTATTCCGCTTCAATCGCCTACGCAGCTCCAGTTGCATTACGGCAGCTGCTGAATGTAACTAATAAAGTAACTTGTAATCTAACTTAGTTACTTTTAAAATCAAGTAATCAATAAAGTAACTAAGTTACTTTTTAAAGGTAACTATGCCATCACTGACCACCACCCATTGCCGTCTGTATTGATAGTCTACAGCTTAAATATAAGGAGTTCACTTATTCCAGTCTTCTACTTTTTACCACAATCTACAGCACTTCTTCAGTGTTCATTATTAAAGCAATAAGCCACGAGAGGCCGTGCATTACTGTGATTTTAGCACGGGGATGACGTTTTTGGAACGACGCGAAGCGGAGCGCCTAAAACTTCTTTCCCCGTGCTAAAATCATAACAGTAACGCACGGTCTCGAGTGGCTTATTGCTTTTATAAAACGGCGGTCAACAAAAAATATAATAAATACAACAATGTTTAATTCATAAATGTATTTATTGTGTATAAACTTACAATAAAGCGTTCTTCCGCGACGCAAAATAGTTCGATTAACAGTGTTGCTAGGCAACATGAGGGCGAAAATAACATTAACTTTTGTATTCAGTGGCGTATTAATATGGAATGATGTGAGGTGGTCCTAGGTGTGCGTTTATCGGGGATTTTACAACGGCTTCGAACGCGGCTCAGCCAATCAGATTTTAGGACCGGAACTATCCGTTTTATAAAACTTGTTTTGCTGCATTTATCAGAATGTTGTACTTCTTCACCAACCTGTAGTTCTTCTGATGACGTGACCATAATATGTCATCAGCATACCAGAGATTAAAATTAATGCATATCGCTACCCTATACAGTCACCCATGCTAAAAAGCTCCAATATAAATACTTCTTCTTTATACCTAAAGGTACCTTGAACTTGCAGAACTATTTAGTAATTCCAAAGCACTAGAACTTCCACCATGCAAACCTTAGTCTTGTACCCAAGAAATACCTTACGTTACCATGCCCTCTTGTGGTAAAATGTATTTACTGTTCATCCCTGAATCTCATGTTACGGTGAAATATGTAAGGCTCTGCAGGTGAGTTACCCTTGGCCATCTACTGTTCCACCTGCATGTGGTTTCTTTATGTAGATCCGACCAAAAACTGACCAATAATAACAAGGTCTTCTGCCAAGAACTGACCAATCATAACCAGGTCTTCTACCAAGAACTGACCAATCATAACCAGGTCTTCTACCAAGAACTGACCAATCATAACCAGGTCTTCTACCAAGAACTGATGATGATGCCACGGTATCCAGGGCCTCTCAACGGACGGCGGCCAATAGAAAGTCTATCCACTAACCGACCACTGGCCATTCACGGCCTGAGATTCGCAGACGTCACGGTATCTGGGGGACATAGCAACGGACGATGGAATTTTTCAACTAGTGCTTCTTGGCAAGTCAAGTATAAAGTATGTGCCCTCTGGTGCCGAATTAAATGCTTGTTTGTTTTAAAAGGTCAGAATATAGTTTACCCTTTAAATAAAATCAGCTTTGTGGTAATTAAATGCCCCAAAATGAACATGTTCCCCGAGATAATGGATGATTTAGGGCAGCTATCTATACAGCTGGAATGGATCTTTTCTTCAAGTGTGATGCTTACATGATCCTTATTTATTCACTTTTGTATTTCACAGCAAATTGAATGAAGTAAACAAATATTTTCATTTTAAAACATAAAAAGGTTCATAAACAGGATCATTATTGCGCTACACTACTGAGCAGGCGACCGTTATGGAGTTGTTTATCATGAAACCAAATCCTTGTGGTAACTGGTGTACACTGATTCCCTTTCTAAATAAAAGCTTCCTGTTTAAGACTTGATGGGGTACATGGTTTGTCTAAGAGATGGTTGTTTGCTTTATAGGCCAGACTACAGTGACCCTTATATAAAGTACAAATCTGACAGAACTTTAAACTATCTTAATGTCTTTTATTAGTCTTTTTTTATTTTTAAAAATTTTTTCCCACAGAGTTTTCTCACCATACCAGCTCAGTCTTCAATCAAAGACTCTAGTGTAATATAGTGCCGAGTCCAGGTGCTGCCAGTTTAGCTTACAAGCAAGGTGGTGACTGGGCTTTTTAACTCTGACTGAACTACAGAACATAGCACCACAGTTCTTGTTTCCTGGTGAAGTGGTGGATGTCAAATACCCCATTACCGGTTTACTTTTTACTCATTAGGCAATAAAATTATTTCTACAGACTTGAGAATAAAAGTGTTTTACACAAAATGTGACACAACGTTTTAGTTCCTCGTGGTTAGCACTGGTATTTACCTTGCAAATTCCCCATAAAAACTATTTTATGTCTTAATAAAATTCTCCACATTTTATTACAAATTAAATCGATTTATAAATTGGTTAAAATATGAAGAAAATGAGCTTTCAGTTAATGTTACAAAAAATCATAAAATATGTTATACAAGTAAAGTGTAAACTTTATTGATAGTTTCAGATCTTTTATGCACATTATATACATTTTCTGTAATTTAATGTATATTAAACAAATATTTACACTGACAGCTCAATAATGTGCTCATTTTCCCATCAGTTGTTTTTTGGTGTTCTTCTCAGGTTTCAGGATGATTATGTAACATTTAGGAAGAAAAATACAGAACAGCAAACCAAAACTTGAGGCCAGAATAGCAAAAATCTCCACAGCTACAGTAAATTTACCAGGTGAACTGACATACGCTGGAATAAAAGTGATCCAAACTGCACAGAATATCAACATGCTGAAGGTGATAAATTTAGCTTCATTAAAATTATCAGGAAGTTTTCTAGCTAAAAAAGCCAAAACAAAACACAGAAGAGCCAAAAGTCCAATATAACCCAGAACAGCCCAGAAACCCACGCTTGAGCCAAGGTGGCATTCTAAAATAATCTTTTCTTTAAAGTGTTTTAAATTTTTGAAGGGAAAAGGAGGAGATATTATTAACCAAAGAACACAAATAATAACCTGTATTAAAGTAAAAGCAAGAACACTGAGTCTCTGCTGTGGAGGCCCAAACCATTTCATGATGTTACTGCCCGGAAGTGTCGCTCTGAACGCCATCAACACCACTATTGTTTTACCCAGAACACAGGAGATGCAGAGGACGAAGGTGATCCCGAACGCTGTGTGGCGCAGCATGCAGGACCACTCCGAGGGTCGACCGATGAAAGTAAGTGAACAGAGGAAACACAGAGTCAGAGAGAAGAGCAGCAGGAAGCTCAGCTCAGAGTTGTTGGCCTTGACTATCGGTGTATTTCTATATCTAAGGAAAATCGTTGCTATTATCAGTGTCATACATGCACCAGTTATAGAAACAGCAGTTAACAAAATTCCCATCGTTTCCTCATAAGATAAAAATTCAATTTCCTTCTTTACACATTTATCTTTGTTTGGATTTGACCAGTAATCTTGCTGGCACTGCTCACATTCAACAGAATCTGTTATGAAGGGACAAAGAAGTTACAGTTAACAGTAACAGTTACATACTCAGAACAACAATGAGACATAATTCTGTACTATTCTATCAGATATATAGAATGAATACATTATATACCTGTCATGTTGCTGATTTCCCCTGCAGCACATGGAATGCAGTCAAAGCAACAGATCGGTTTTCCTTTTTTCACAGCCTTTCTCGTTCCTGGTGGGCAACTTTCACTGCATACAGATGTTGGTACCTGTACCCAATATAACAGGGTTTTTACCCATTTATTTAATTAAATATTATTTAAACATAATAACAGATAAAATGTAAAAGTAGCTATACTTTGTAAGAATGATATATATGAAGAAAAACCCTCTGAACTTACCTGATTGCTGTATTTTGCCCACACAATAGAGGCCATGTTTACTGTTAAACGGTCATGAATAGGAAAAGACGAATCATACAGTCCAACAGTAACAAATTCATGTTGGTGCTCTTTACTTGTTTGCCAGTTTATTATTTCATACTTTCCTGGGGGGTCACCGTTTTTATCAAAATAAACTTCTTCACCATCTTTGGTTTTGAATCGAACCTTTTTGAGTTGCTCCAGAAACTAAGAAAATAAAACAAAGATTCATTAATCATGGCTGGTTACCTGAAGTACTAAAGTTTAGAACAGTGTCTGAGCATCTTACTGTGAGAAGATCAGGTTGGTACTTAGAGGCACAGGTTTGTTGGCAATTAAGAAGGTCATGCAGGGTATGGGCAATGGCATAAACTCCTTTATACACATTACTGAAAATGGGCATCAGGGTCATGTCAGTATAAGAGTTTTTGATCTCGGACAGTTTCTCTTCTCCTGTGCACAAAGGTAATTCTTTTGAATCGATCTGCTTTGTGTATGTACACCCAAACAAAGCTTCCCAGAATTTAGTAAAAATGGCACTGCCTACAGATTTGAGTGGTTTTATATCTAAAATAAAGTCCTGCAGACCGGTTACTGTTGTTTTGGGGATAGCCAGGCCTATGGCTCCTTGTAGCATGTTGTGCTTGTCCAGTGTGGCCAGCACTGAATCAGAGATCCAGCCTTCAGTTCCGACCCACTGGTAACCAGTGATGTTGTGTTCAGCAAACACATGTAGCAAAATCTCCAGGTCCCAGTGAGAAAGAAATCCCACTATTACTCGAGAAGTGGAGCTTTTGATTGTTTCAACAATTCTCATCACTTTTTCTTGTGAGTAGGTTCTAAAAAATGGAAGAGAATATTCCAAACATATTCCCAACTGCTCAGCCACTTTAGTAAATGCAGCCATCCCATTGTTACCATAGTCATCATCTCTTCTTATTGCTCCAACCCAGGTCCAGTTAAAGTGCTTGACCATCTCTGCCAGTGCTCTGCTCTGATGGTAATCACTGGGAATAGTGCGCAGAAATGAGGGATATTTGCTCTTGTCACTGAGACACTCACAGGTAGAATAGTGACTGATCTAAAATTGGATTGACACACATTACAATTAATATTCACACATGATTTTTACAATATTACACATTAAACCACAGTCATGAAACACATTTTTACACGTAAATAACATAGTTGTGTTGTCATGTTCATAAAAACCTACAAAAATTCTTACTAAAGGCATACTGAAGGGTCCGATACTCTTTGCTATAGCCATGGATACTGATGAGTATGCTTCCCCAATTATGGCTTGAACCCTGGCTGACTTTGTACATGGCTCATCTAAAACTGATTTCTTATTCCCGTTAATCAATGCCATTGCTGCTTTAACACCCAGTGCTGTAGAAGTACAGGTGTCATAGATCTCGTAACCCAGTGAGACTCCAGGCAGCAAAGACGAGCTGTTGTTGATCTCCTCAATTGCAAAGATCAAGGACTGTGAATACTGGAAAGCTCTGAAATCCAGACTGGTAAAAAAAATAAACAAATATACAGATGCATTATTGTAGAAGAAAATCTAAGAACAACATTTGAATAATTAACAACAATAATATAACTGATACATTTTTAAATGCTATTTCTTTTACTTATGCTGCTTACCTCATGCAGTTTATTGAAGGTGGTACAATAGTATAGGTCATGTCTGTGATCTCCCAGCCACCATGGAAGGGAAAAATTGCTCCCACTATGATATCCCCATCCTTCCACAGCTGTGGGTACACAGGTTCTCCCAGCAAGCTGCAAATAGTCTCATTAGCTTTAGAAAAATTGATAATGGCTATTATCACATGCAAAAGAGTGAAGACAGACTCCATCTACCTACAGCACGCTAAAGTGTAGGTTATTATCAAGAGCATGTACTAAGACCTGTCTGATGTGGTATTGTGGTATTTATACCTTTAGATATGCTCATTCTCTATGGCAAATTTACACTCGAGGGCTTTTGTCAGTGGAGGTGTGACTTTTACATCTGCAAAAATAGACTTTGATATTTACCATGTTTTACTGTTCACTGAGTAGAACACAATAAAGTGCAGTAATGTTTTCTAACAATGTTTTTATCATCAAATTTATTTTGTTGACTTTTTACAAACATCTATAATGTATTCTGTATTTTCACATATTTTATCAGGGTCTTTATAACCCACCTGTTTGCTGTTATAAGAAAGCATTCTAAATCTATGTGGCGTCTGAACGTACAGATTTTCATTTGAGGCTTTAAAACTAGACAGTATAAATAAACCTATTTTACTAACAACTTAAGTAACTGTAAGTCTTATTAAAAATGCAATTTATTTCTGATAGTTTTACTGTGGCATATTCTGCACTTCAGTGACCCAGATGCCAGAGAGGCCAAACACAACACAGTGGTACCAAAGAAAAGATGCAGGGAGAGAAGGCTGGCATTATTACTCGCAAGAAATGCAAAAAAAGGAGAAGAAACCCAGTAACCAGTAACTGGTACTGTGAAGAACCAGCCATGGTGACACTGGCTGACTGGAAGGCCTCATTGTCTGCATGAGGTTATGGAAAAAAGCTACTAAATGAAACTCCCAACACACACAAAGACCACTTTTTTATTCATTATTAATTCATTTATTTATTTTAGTTGTACATTTATATAGTATATACAGATTTATTAATTTGTTTATTTACATACATGTATCATATTGTATATCTATTTTAGAATACATTTAGAGATGTTAAATTTATATATACTTAATAAGTTAATATACAACATAGAAATACATTTATAATTAAAATGTTTACATTATACTTGCGTAAATTGTGATTTTATAATATAATCTTAGTGTTTTTAAAATTGCTTACAAGGCCTTTATTAATTAATTTTTGTCTTTCGCAGCAGGTTTATTAAAGTCAATAAATATTTTCATTTTAAATAATGAAAAGGTTCCATAAACAGAGAACAATGAGGTGTGTGTTTATCCACATTATTAAGCCGGTGAGCGTTATGGAGAGCACAGCATTAAAGAGTTGTTTCATACGAACCGATTCAGTAAAGAGAGTTTGTTTTTATGTTATATATATTTTATTAGTTAAATGGAACGTCATCAGCACTCGGATCCCCCGACAATATATTTCATGTTAACAATAAGAACTTTTTACACAGAACGAGCTTCATTATACCGGTTCAGTCTTCATGCAATTAGAGATTCGGCACAATGAACCGAGTCCAGGTGCTGCGAGTTTAGATAACGAGCACGGCAGTGACTGGTCTGTGCGGTACTTACTTTTAACCTTAAAGTGTACTTATTTGTACAATAATAATGCATTTCTTTTATTGTGGGTGAGATAAAAACATTACTTGTGTTAGAATTTTAAAACCTGTTAGGATTTTGGGACAGATTTCACCCTGTTTTGTGTGTTCTTAATGGCACACCTAATGCCAGTAGGCCTCATGATGGACATGACATTCTGCACGTACACAGAAAACATTAGCATAAGAAAGCAGAAGATGGAACTGCACAAACAAGAGATGAAAGCTGTTTAGGCTCAAGTAAGGTGACGACCCCCCTTTCTGAGGTCAGCAATCGGCCTGGGTGTTAAACAACAATCTAAACAAAGCATGCAAAATAGGAAGTGTATGCAAAGCTAAGCCTTGGTTAGAGTAAACTAGTTTTAACTGGTAACCTAAAGAGACAAAGATTTTAAGTTGGGGCTCTCTGCTATAAAAAGGAAATTCAGCACGGAGGCGAGAGAGTTCCTCTTGATCTGGTGGCATACACAGGCTGAGAGAAACTTGCAGGCGAGCGCTCACTGCAGAGCTCAGAGACTTCCTTTCTTCTTTTCTAAATAAACAATTATATTTTAGTAGCTAATTTTGAGGTCCTTGGTCTTCATTCAATAAAAAATTTCATCGTAACACTTGTATGGTGTAAAACGTTATATAGTTTAACTTTGTGGGATTGCTTTTTAAATGTCGGATAGTTTCCATGATTGTTGCTGTTTATTTTCTGTGCTTATACGTGTGAGTTGTTTGTCGCCAAACGATTCAGTAAAGGGAGTCGACTCTCCGATTGACTCATGACGACTTTATGAACGGGTTTTATGTTTTAAAGAATTTATTAGTAAAATGGACGGTGAGCAGCTCTCAGATCCTCCCGACAACACTTCTCACCTTCACACTAACTTTAAACCTAAACCTAAATATCTTTTCTTTTAACTATATTATTTTTCTCACAGAGCGACCGTCATCATACCATCTCAGTGTTCAAACAATCAAAATGGCGGGTCGTAACTCACTTACAAATAATACTTTTAATAAAGAAATCGAACTGATGCTGAAAGTAGCAGAAAAGTTATAGATTTATTGAGGATTACACGTGAATACAAAACAGGGAACAACTTACTCATATTGCTTACAAGTTCGCTATTTATACACAAGGGTTGGCACTGGTCTTCACTTTGAAACTTCTCCATACACTTTTATTTTAAACTCATATTAATGATGTAATTACTTAAGTTGTCATTTTTAAGGCATGTCAGAGCTGCTTTGTTCATCTGTTTATCACATAACCAAGAGGCAATAACTGTTGTTTCATGAAGGGTCTAGATGTGTTGGATAACTTTTTTCTTTTAATAAATCTTCTTCTTGTTCCTCAGCCTTTGTCCCGTTTTTCGGGTTACAGGGTCGGCATTTCCGGCTTCTTCCCGTTAGGGGTCGCCGGCGGGATTTGGCACAGTTTTTACGCCGGATGCCCTTCCTGACACGACCCTCCCTATTCATCCAGGCTTGGGACCGGCACTACAATGCACTGGTTTGTGCATCTAGCGGCTAGGTATCTATAGGATATAATTAGTGTTAGTATAGGAAACAATTCAGTGTTTCCAGTTAGCCTGGTGGCATGTTTTTGGACTGTGGGAGGAAACCGGAACACCTGGAGGAAACCCACGCGGACACGGGGAGAACATGCAAACTCCGCACAGAAAGGACCCGGACCGCCCCACCTGGGGATCGATTCCAGGACCTTCTTGCTGTGAGGCGACAGTGCTACCCACTAAGCCACCGTGCCGCCCTATTTTTCTTTCAATAAATAAAATAATTGTTGATTCTAATTTCTCCTCGGGTTGATCATTATTATTTGTTTTCTTGGGCCGTCTGTGTCCTAAAATAAAGATTTTATGTGATCATGTTTCAATAAAGGCTGCTGCAGTTTTGTGAACATGAATTTAAAAAGTAATTTCAGTTATTTATTGTTATATTAAGACATCTTAGAGTTTTGTAATATTTATAAAACACCACATCACACATGGAGAAAGTGAGCTTTCAAGTCACATTACAAAACATGTTTAAAAGATGTTATTTCAGTTAAATGTAACATTTATTGATAATTTCAGATCTTATTTACATTGTAGTAATTTTCTGTAATTCAATGTGTATTAAATAAATATTTACACTGACAGCTCAGTTAAAAGCTCATTTTCCCATCAGTTGTTTTTTGGTGTTCTTCTCAGGTTTCAGGATGATTATGTAACATTTAGGAAGAAAAATACAGAACAGCAAACCAAAACTGGAGGCCAGAATAGCAAAAATCTCCACAGCTACAGTAAATTTACCAGGTGAACTGACATACGCTGGAATAAAAGTGATCCAAACTGCACAGAATATCAACATGCTGAAGGTGATAAATTTAGCTTCATTAAAATTATCAGGAAGTTTTCTAGCTAAAAAAGCCAAAACAAAACACAGAAGAGCCAAAATCCCGATATAACCCAGAACAGCCCAGAAACCCACAACAGAACCCAGATTACATTCCAGTATGATCTTTTCTTTGTAATGCTTGAGATTTTTAAACGGGTACGGAGGAGATATTATTAACCAAAGAACACAAATAATGACCTGTATTAAAGTAAAAGCAAGAACACTGAGTCTCTGCTGTGGAGGCCCAAACCATTTCATGATGTTACTGCCCGGAAGTGTCGCTCTGAACGCCATCAACACCACTATTGTTTTACCCAGAACAGAAAGTTGAGAAAAATGAATATTAGGCTGTTCAAAAAAATAGCAGTGCATAAAAATTTATCTATAACATGAAAACATGTTTGAGGTTTCACTTTACTTTAAATTACTGAAACTAATATTTAATTGTTTCCGAGATCTGTGTTGCATGGAGTCGACCAACTTCTGGCACCTCTGAACAGGTATTCCAGTCCAGGATGATTAGACGACATTCCACAGTTCTTCTGCATTTTTGGGTTTTGCCTCAAAAAAACGTGGTTTAGATTTCAGAACACAAGTTCTCTCTGGGATTGAAGTCAGGGGATTGGGCTGGCCACTCTATTACCTTAACCTTGTTTGTCTGTAACCAAGATGTTTTGGGTCATTGTCATGTTGAAACACCCATTTTAAGGACATTTCTTCTTCGACATGATTTCCTCAAGTATTCTGATATATTTAAATTGATCCATGATCCCTCATATGCCATAAATAGGCGTAACACTAATGTATGAAAAACATCCCAATATCATCATTTTGTACCACCATGCTTTACTGTCTTCACAGTGAACTTTGGCTTGAATTCAGTGCTCAGGGGTCGTCTGACATACTGTCTATGGCCACTAGACCCAAAAAGAACAATTTTGCTTTCATAAGTCCACAAAATTTCTCTTTGGACCAGTCAATGTGTTCCTTGGCAAATTTTACCCCATTCAGGACGTCTTTTTCTTAACAACGGGACTTTGCAAGGAGTTCTTGCTGGTAAATTGGCTTCACTTAATCATCTTCTGTACTTACTGGTAACTTCAGATGTTCCTTGATCTTTCTGAAGGTGATCACTGGCTGAACCTTTGCCATTTTGGCTATTCTTCGATCTATTTGAACAGTAGTTCCACGCTTCCTTCTGCGTCTTTCAGGTTTTGGTTGTCACTTCAAGGCATTTGAGATCATTTTAGCTGAGCAGCCGATAATCTGCTGCACTTCTCTGTATGTTTTTCCCTCTACAATCAACTTTTTAATCAAAGTATGCTGTTCATCAGAACAATGTCTGGAACGACCCATTTTACCCAGTATTTCAGAAGGAAATGCGCTATGACCAACCTGTGCAACATTTGCCCCCTCCTACCTTAAATAAGGGCCAAAATTGACACCCGTTCTTCTGCAGAATTAATGACTTTACCAATTGAACTCCTCACTGCTATTATTTTGAACAACCCCCTTTCAATTAATGCTTCGATTACTCAGAATGAGCGGCATGCATGTCCTAATTGTTGGGTTTGTTTTGTTTTCATTACTCTACTACACTTTCAGGTAATTTTTTGCTAAAACATTGATTTATCAGGTTAATGGTGTTGGACTGCTATTTTTTTGAACACCACTGTACATACTCAGAACGACAATGAGACATAATTCTGTACTATTCTATCAGATATATAGAATGAATACATTATATACCTGTCATGTTGCTGATTTCCCCTGCAGCACATGGAATGCAGTCAAAGCAGCAGATCGGTTTTCCTTTTTTCACAGCCTTTCTCGTTCCTGGTGGGCAACTTTCACTGCATACAGATGTTGGTACCTGTACCCAATATAACAGGGTTTTTACCCATTTATTTAAGTAAATATTATTTAAACATAACAACAGATAAAATGTAAAAGTAGCTATACTTTGTAAGAATGATATATATGAAGAAAAACCCTCTGAACTTACCTGATTGCTGTATTTTGCCCACACAATAGAGGCCATGTTTACTGTTAAACGGTCATGAATAGGAAAAGACGAATCATACAGTCCAACAGTAACAAATTCATGTTGGTGCTCTTTACTTGTTTGCCAGTTTATTATTTCATACTTTCCTGGGGGGTCACCGTTTTTATCAAAATAAACTTCTTCACCATCTTTGGTTTTGAATCGAACCTTTTTGAGTTGCTCCAGAAACTAAGAAAATAAAACAAAGATTCATTAATCATGGCTGGTTACCTGAAGTACTAAAGTTTAGAACAGTGTCTGAGCATCTTACTGTGAGAAGATCAGGTTGGTACTTAGAGGCACAGGTTTGTTGACAATTAAGAAGGTCATGCAGGGTATGGGCAATGGCATAAACTCCTTTATACACATTACTGAAAATGGGCATCAGGGTCATGTCAGTATAAGAGTTTTTCATCTCAGACAGTTTCTCTTCTCCTGTGCACAAAGGTAATTCTTTTGAATCGATCTGCTTTGTGTATGTACACCCAAACAACATCTCCCAGAATATAGTAAAAATGGCACTGCCTACAGATTTGAGTGGTTTTATATCTAAAATAAAGTCCTGCAGACCGGTTACTGTTGTTTTGGGAATAGCCAGGCCTATGGCTCCTTGTAGCACGTTGTATTGGTCCAGTGTGGCCAGTAGTGAATCAGAGACCCAGCCTTCAGTTCCGACCCACTGGTAACCAGTAATGTTGTGTTCAGCAAACACGTGTATCAAAATCTGCAGGTCCCAGTGAGAAAGAAATCCCACTATTACTCGAGAAGTGGAGCTTTTGATTGTTTCAACAATTCTCATCACTTTTTCTTGTGAGTAGGTTCTAAAAAATGGAAGAGAATATTCCAAACATATTCCCAACTGCTCAGCCACTTTAGTAAATGCAGCCATCCCATTGTTACCATAGTCATCATCTCTTCTTATTGCTCCAACCCAGGTCCAGTTAAAGTGCTTGACCATCTCTGCCAGTGCTCTGCTCTGATGGTAATCACTGGGAATAGTGCGCAGAAATGAGGGATATTTGCTCTTGTCACTGAGACACTCACAGGTAGAATAGTGACTGATCTAAAATTGGATTGACACACATTAGAATTAATATTCACACATGATTTTTACAATATTACACATTAAACCACAGTCATGAAACACATTTTTACACGTAATTAACATAGTTGTGTTGTCATAGTCATAAAAACCTACAAAAATTCTTACTAAAGGCATACTGAAGGGTCCGATACTCTTTGCTACAGCCATGGATATTGATGAGAATTCTTCTCCTATTATGGCTTGAACCTTTGCTGACTTTGTACATGGCTCATCTAAAACTGATTTCTTATTCCCATTAATCAATGCCATTGCTGCTTTAACACCCAGTGCTGTAGAACTACAGGTGTCATAGATCTCGTAGCCCAGTGAGACTCCAGGCAGCAAAGACGAGCTGTTGTTGATCTCCTCAATTGCAAAGATCAAGGACTGTGAATACTGGAAAGCTTTGAAATCCAGACTGGTAAAAAAAAAAAAAACACATATACAATGCATTATTGTAGAAGAAAATCTAAAAACAACATTTGAAATCATTAAAAACAGTAAAATACCTAATTCTATATTTTTCACTCATGCTGCTTACCTCGTGCAGTTTACTGAAGGTGGTACAATAGTATAGGTCATGTCTGTGACCTTCCAGCCACCATGGAAGGGAAAAATTGCTCCCACTATGATATCCCCATCCTTCCACAGCTGTGGGTACACAGGTTCTCCCAGCAAGCTGCAAGTAGTTTCATTAGCTTTGGAAACATTTATAATGGCTATTACCACATGCAAAAGAGTGAAAACAGACTCCATCTACCTACAGCACGCTAAAGTGTAGGTTATTATCAAGAGCATGTACTAAGACCTGTCTGATGTGGTATTGTGGTATTTATACCTTTAGATATGCTCATTCTCTATGGCAAATTCACACTCGAGGGCTTTTGTCAGTGGAGGTGTGACTTTTACATCTGCAAAAATAGACTTTGATATTTACCATGTTTTACTGTTCACTGAGTAGAACACAATAAAGTGCAGTAATGTTTTCTAACAATGTTTTTATCATCAAATTTATTTTGTTGACTTTTTACAAACATCTATAATGTATTCTGTATTTTCACATATTTTTTCAGGGTCTTTATAACCCACCTGTTTGCTGTTATAAGAAAACATTCTAAATCTATGTGGCGTCTGAACGTGCAGATTTTCATTTGAGGTTTTAAAACTAGACAGTATAAATATCTAAATTATGCTTTTTAAATAAAGCAAATCCTATTTTACTAACAACTTAAGTTATTATAGATCTTATTTAAGACATTGGCTTACTGCCTTTAATGGATTTACTTTGGTGATACTAACCACAACCACAGATTTTTTCGTCAGACCTTAAAATCCAATGAATTAAGAAAAAGAAATGCTATTTATTTCTGATAGTTCTACTGTGCCATGTTCTGCTTGGCGCTGCCAACCCAGCTACAACTGAACCCTCTCAGGTCACACTTCAGTGACCCAGACACCAGAGAGGCCAAACACAACACAGTGGTACCAAAGAAAAGGTGCAGGGAGAGAAGCTGGCATTATTACTTGCAAAAATGCAAAAAAGGAGAAGAAACCCCTACACTTCAGCAGTACTTCAGTAACTGGTACTGTGAAGAACCAGCCATGGTGACACTGGCTGACTGGAAGGCCTCATTATCCCGCATTATTACATTATTAAGCCGGTGAGCGTTATGGAGAGCACAGCATTAAAGAGTTGTTTGATACGAAGCGATTCAGTAAAGAGAGTTGACTCTTCAATAGTTTGTGAGGATTTTATGAACATGTTTTTATGTTATATATATTTTATTAGTTAAATGGAACGTCATCAGCACTCGGATCCCCCGACAATATATTTCATGTTAACAATAAGAACTTTTTACACAGAACGAGCTTCATTATACCAGTTCAGTATTCATGCAATTAGAGATTCGGCACAATGAACCGAGTCCAGGTGCTGCGAGTTTAGATCAGCCTTTCTCAACTGGGGTGCCGTCAAAAATATTCTGATAGCGATGGGTCGTTCGCGAACGATCCGATTCTATAGAACGGCTCTTAAAAATGAACAAAAGGAACCGAGTCGCGCCTCTGGGAGCCGCTATATATATTTTTATTTCTGTGCCGTTCAGACTGTAATCCACCCATTCTGCTTCCATCAGTGAAGGGAATCGATCAGTCATAATAAGAGCTGTTCATTATCGAAATTCAAACCCGAAAACGGAGAGCGGAGAGCGAGCGACACACACACACACACACACTCACACATTAATTTATATATTAAAATATTAATATATAAAGACACACACAGAGAGAGAGAGAGAGTGAGCGACACACACACAAAGAGAGCGAGCGACACACACACACACACAAATAGAGAAAGATTTAGAGATTTTACATTATTTTATTTATCAATACATCAAATACAAGAGAGAGAGACGCACACACACACACACACACACACACACACAGAGAGAGAGAGAGATGCACATACACACACAAACTGATCGTTATTACTACCTCATTACTGTAAATATTATAATTTTTATTGTTATTATTTTGCACTGTTTTTATTAATATTTTATTCTATTCTATATTTTTTTGCACATGTAACTGTTTTGTATACATTTGTTTTTTCGTATTGTTATTTTTATTATTTCTCTGTAACTGAGCTTTGGCAATATGAATGTCTTTATTTGTCATGCCAATAAAGCTTCTTTTGAGTTGAGAGAGCCGTAACCGAGCTACAGAGAGAACATGCAGAAAAGAAGCAGTGCTCTTAGTATAATGACAAACAATTGAGAAATAAACTATAAACATGTTTAATTATGTTAAATCCGATTCGTTCATGGCGCAAACTGAGCTTTCCGAGCCTAACTTACATCAAGCACAAGTACAGGGAGCGACTGAGGGCTCTGGACCAGGAGCTCCGTTTCTGCCTCTCATCCATCCCTGCCAGAATAGGGCGATTGTGTGCATCATCCCAGGCTCAGGTTTCCCATTAAAAGTAAGTCACGTTTACCCCTCCCTCCCTAAATGACACCTTATGGTGTGTGTGCATGTGTGTTAGCAGTCCGAGGGATGCAGAGTGTACGTTTTTTAATACATTTTAGACTGGGGTGACTTGAGATTTTGCATACTTTCAAAGGGTGCCGTGACTGAAAAAAGGTTGAGAAACACTGATTTAGATAACGAGCACGGCAGTGACTGGTCTGTGCGGTACTTACTTTTAACCTTAAAGTGTACTTATTTGTACAATAATAATGCATTTATTTTATTGTGGGTTAGATAAAAACATTACTTGTATGGTGTAAAACGTTATATAGTTTAACTTTGTGGGATTGCTTTTTAATTGTCGGATAGTTTCCATGATTGTTGCTGTTTATTTTCCGTGCGAGTTGTTTGTCGCCAACCGATTCAGTAAAGGGAGTCGACTCTCCGATTGACTCATGACGACTTTATGAACGGGTTTTATGTTTTAAAGAATTTATTAGTAAAATGGACGGTGAGCAGCTCTCAGATCCTCCCGACAACACTTCTCACCTTCACACTAACTTTAAACCTAAACCTAAACCTAAATATCTTTTCTTTTAACTATATTATTTTTCTCACAGAGCGACCGTCATCATACCATCTCAGTGTTCAAACAATCAAAATGGCGGGTCGTAACTCACTTACAAATAATACTTTTAATAAAGAAATCGAACTGATGCTGAAAGTAGCAGAAAAGTTATAGATTTATTGAGGATTACACGTGAATACACAACAGGGAACAACTTACTCATATTGCTTACAAGTTCTCTATTGATACATAAGTGTGGCTTTATTTGGGTAAATCTAGCCCTATGGCACACATATCTGGGGCCCTTTTCACATCTTATTAAGCTTAAACATTCACATATATACTATAGAATAATGAAACGTGTGGGAATTGCTTCACACGGGCCTTCATCCTCTACTGAGAAAAACTTACCAAATATTATAAAAAGAGAGAAAGGTATACTTCAATTATATTGATGAAACTACCAGAAATGCCTTTATGTTTACAATGCACTTATATTCCTACATCTTTATATTCAACTTCTCCACAAAAGACTCAGCACTGTATTGATCTACAAACACACTAATATAGTGCCGAGTCCAGACGCTGCTAGTGTAGTTGCCAATCATGGCGGTGAATGGACTTTGTGCTTCTTGTTTTCTGGTGAAGCAGTGAATGTTAAACACCCTGTTAGAGTTTCAGTTTTTGCTCATTAGTCTATAACATTATCCCAAAAGACTTGAGGATAGAAGTGTTTTACACAAAATGTGAGACTAGTGTTTTAGTTCCTAGTTGGCACTTGTTTTCACCCTGAAACTTCTCCATACACTTTTATTTTAAACTCATATTAATGATGTAATTACTTAAGTTGCCATTTTTAAGGCATGTAAGAGCTGCTTTGTTCATCTGTTTATCACATAACCAAGAGGCAATAACTGTTGATTCATGAAGGGTCTAGATGTGTTGGATAACTTTTTTTCTTTTAATAAATAAAATGATTATTTCACTAACCATTGTTGATTCTAATTTTCTCATGGTTATTCATTATTGTTCGTTTTCTTGGGCCGTCTGTGTCCTTAAATAAAGATTTTATGTGATCATATTTCTATAAAGGCTGCTGCTGCTTTGTGTACATGAATTTAAAAAGTAATTTCAGTTATTTATTGTTATATTAAGACATCTTAGAGTTTTGTAATATTTTTAAAACACCACATGTTATTAAAAATGTTATCTATTCATAAATGGGCTGAAATATGGAGAAAGTGAGCTTTCAATTCACATTATAAAACATGTATGAAAAAATTTATAACAGTAAAATGTAATATTTATTGATAGGTTCAGATCTTATATTCACATTGTAGTAATTTTCTGTAATTCAATGTGTATTAAATAAATATTTACACTGATAGCTCAGTTAAAAGCTCATTTTCCCATCAGTTGTTTTTTGGTGTTCTTCTCAGGTTTCAGGATGATTATGTAACATTTAGGAAGAAAAATACAGAACAGCAAACCAAAACTTGAGGCCAGAATAGCAAAAATCTCCACAGCGACAGTAAATTTACCAGGTGAACTGACATACGCTGGAATAAAAGTGATCCAAACTGCACAGAATATCAACATGCTGAATGTAATAAATTTAGCTTCATTAAAATTATCAGGAAGTTTTCTAGCTAAAAAAGCCAAAACAAAACACAGAAGAGCCAAAATCCCGATATAACCCAGAACAGCCCAGAAACCCACAGCTGACCCCAAGTTACATTCCAGAATGATCTTTTCTTTGTAATGCTTGAGATTTTTAAATGGGTACGGAGGAGATATTATTAACCAAAGAACACAAATAATAACCTGAATTAAAGTAAAAGCAAGAACACTGAGTCTCTGCTGTGGAGGCCCAAACCATTTCATGATGTTACTGCCCGGAAGTGTCGCTCTGAACGCCATCAACACCACTATTGTTTTACCCAGAACACAGGAGATGCAGAGGACGAAGATGATCCCGAACGCTGTGTGGCGCAGCATGCAGGACCACTCCGAGGGTCGATTGATGAAAGTAAGTGAACAGAGGAAACACAGAGTCAGAGAGAAGAGCAGCAGGAAGCTCAGCTCAGAGTTGTTGGCCTTGACTATCGGTGTATTTCTATATCTAAGGAAAATCGTTGCTATTATCAGTGTCATACATGCACCAGTTATAGAAACAGCAGTTAACAAAATTCCCATCGTTTCCTCATTAGATAAAAATTCAATTTCCTTCTTTACACATTTATCTTTGTTTGGATTTGACCAGTAATCTTGCTGGCACTGCTCACATTCAACAGAATCTGTTATGAAGGGACAAAGAAGTTACAGTTAACAGTAACAGTTACATACTCAGAACGACAATGAGACATAATTCTATACTATTCTATCAGATATATAGAATGAATACATTATATACCTGTCATGTTGCTGATTTCCCCTGCAGCACATGGAATGCAGTCAAAGCAGCAGATCGGTTTTCCTTTTTTCACAGCCTTTCTCGTTCCTGGTGGGCAACTTTCACTGCATACAGATGTTGGTACCTGTACCCAATATAACAGGGTTTTTACCCATTTATTTAAGTAAATATTATTTAAACATAACAACAGATAAAATGTAAAAGTAGCTATACTTTGTAAGAATGATATATATGAAGAAAAACCCTCTGAACTTACCTGATTGCTGTATTTTGCCCACACAATAGAGGCCATGTTTACTGTTAAACGGTCATGAATAGGAAAAGACGAATCATACAGTCCAACAGTAACAAATTCATGTTGGTGCTCTTTACTTGTTTGCCAGTTTATTATTTCATACTTTCCTGGGGGGTCACCGTTTTTATCAAAATAAACTTCTTCACCATCTTTGGTTTTGAATCGAACCTTTTTGAGTTGCTCCAGAAACTAAGAAAATAAAACAAAGATTCATTAATCATGGCTGGTTAC
This sequence comes from Trichomycterus rosablanca, assembly GCF_030014385.1. NCBI lineage: Eukaryota > Metazoa > Chordata > Actinopteri > Siluriformes > Trichomycteridae > Trichomycterus > Trichomycterus rosablanca. Next base: position 39,445,924 of record NC_085998.1, read on the forward strand.
CTGAAGTACTAAAGTTTAGAACAGTGTCTGAGCATCTTACTGTGAGAAGATCAGGTTGGTTCTTAGAGGCACAGGTTTGTTGGCAATTAAGAAGGTCATGCAGGGTATGGGCAATGGCATAAACTCCTTTATACACATTACTGAAAATGGGCATCAGGGTCATGTCAGTATAAGAGTTTTTCATCTCAGACAGTTTCTCTTCTCCTGTGCACAAAGGTAATTCTTTTGAATCGATCTGCTTTGTGTATGTACACCCAAACAAAGCTTCCCAGAATTTAGTAAAAATGGCACTGCCTACAGATTTGAGTGGTTTTATATCTAAAATAAAGTTCTGCAGACCGGTTACTGTTGCTTTGGGAATAGCCAGGCCTATGGCTCCTTGTAGCACGTTGTGTATGTCCATTCTAGCCAGTCCTGTAACAGAGATCCAGCCTTCAGTTCCGACCCACTGGTAACCAGTAATGTTGTGTTCAGCAAACGCGTCTATCAAAATCTGCAGGTCCCATTCAGCAAGAAATCCCACGATTACTCGAGAAGTGGAGCTTTTGATTGTTTTAACAATTCTCATCACTTTTTCTTGTGAGTAGGTTTTAACATATGGAAGAGAATATTCCAAACATATTCCCAACTGCTCAGCCACTTTAGTAAATGCAGCCATCCCATTGTTACCATAGTCATCATCTCTTCTTATTGCTCCAACCCAGGTCCAGTTAAAGTGCTTGACCATCTCTGCCAATGCTCTGCTCTGATGGTAATCACTGGGAATAGTGCGCAGAAATGAGGGATATTTGCTCTTGTCACTGAGACACTCACAGGTAGAATAGTGACTGATCTAAAATTGGATTGACACACATTAGAATTAAAATTCACACATGATTTTTACAATATTACACATTAAACCACAGTCATGAAACACATTTTTACACGTAAATAACATAGTTGTGTTGTCATGTTCATAAAAACCTACAAAAAATCTTACTAAAGGCATACTGAAGGGTCCGATACTCTTTGCTATAGCCATGGATATTGATGACACCGATTCTCCAATTATGGCTTGAACCTTTGCTGACTTTGTACATGGCTCATCTAAAACTGATTTCTTATTCCCGTTAATCAATGCCATTGCTGCTTTAACACCCAGTGCTGTAGAAGTACAGGTGTCATAGATCTCGTAGCCCAGTGAGACTCCAGGCAGCAAAGACGAGCTGTTGTTGATCTCCTCAATTGCAAAGATCAAGGACTGTGAATATTGGAAAGCTCTGAAATTTAGACTGGTCAGAAATATACAAAAGCATTATTTTAGAAGTAATAATGATAATACACGTAATTGACACATTTTTAAATGCAATTTCTTTTACTTATGCTGCTTACCTCGTGCAGTTTATTGAAGGTGGTACAATAGTATAGGTCATGTCTGTGATCTCCCAGCCACCATGGAAGGGAAAAATTGCTCCCACCATGATATCCCCATCCATCCACAGCTGTGGGTACACAGGTTCTCCCAGCAAGCTGCAAATAGTCTCATTAGCTTCAGAAAAATTTATAATGGCTATTATCACATGCAAAAGAGTGAAGACAGACTCCATCTACCTACAGCACGCTAAAGTGTAGGTTATTATCAAGAGCATGTACTAAGACCTGTCTGATGTGGTATTGTGGTATTTATACCTTTAGATATGCTCATTCTCTATGGCAAATTTACACTCGAGGGCTTTTGTCAGTGGAGGTGTGACTTTTACATCTGCAAAAATAGACTTTGATATTTACCATGTTTTACTGTTCACTGAGTAGAACACAATAAAGTGCAGTAATGTTTTCTAACAATGTTTTTATCATCAAATTTATTTTGTTGACTTTTTACAAACATCTATAATGTATTCTGTATTTTCACATATTTGTTCAGGGTCTTTATAACCCACCTGTTTGCTGTTATAAGAAAACATTCTAAATCTACGTGGCGTCTGAACGTGCAGATTTTCATTTGAGGTTTTAAAACTAGACAATATAAATATCCAAATTATGCTTTTTAAATAAAGCAAATCCTATTTTACTAACAACGTAAGTTATTATAGATCTTATTTAAGACATTGGCTTACTGCCTTTAATGGATTTACTTTGGTGATACTAACCACAACCACAGATTTTTTCGTCAGACCTTAAAATCCAATGAATTAAGAAAAAGAAATGCTATTTATTTCTGATAGTTCTACTGTGCCATGTTCTGCTTGACGCTGCCAACCCAGCTACAACTGAACCCTCTCAGGTCACACTTCAGTGACCCAGACACCAGATAGGCCAAATACAACACAGTGATACCAAAGAAAAGATGCAGGGAGAGAAGCTGGCATTATTACTTGCAAAAATGCAAAAAAGGAGAAGAAACCCCTACACTTCAGCAGTACTTCAGTAACTGGTACTGTGAAGAACCAGCCATGGTGACACTGGCTGACTGGAAGGCCTCATTATCCCGCATTATTACATTATTAAGCCGGTGAGCGTTATGGAGAGCACAGCATTAAAGAGTTGTTTGATACGAAGCGATTCAGTAAAGAGAGTTGACTCTTCAATAGTTTCTGAGGATTTTATGAACATGTTTTTATGTTATATATATTTTATTAGGTAAATGGAACGTCATCAGCACTCGGATCCCCCGACAATATATTTCATGTTAACAATAAAAACTTTTTACACAGAACGAGCTTCATTATACCGGTTCAGTCTTCATGCAATTAGAGATTCGGCACAATGAACCGAGTCCAGGTGCTGCGAGTTTAGATAACGAGCACGGCAGTGACTGGTCTGTGCGGTACTTACTTTTAACCTTAAAGTGTACTTATTTGTACAATAATAATGCATTTCTTTTATTGTGGGTGAGATAAAAACATTACTTGTATGGTGTAAAACGTTATATAGTTTAACTTTGTGGGATTGCCTTTTAATTGTCGGATAGTTTCCATGATTGTTGCTTTTTATTTTCTGTGTGAGTTGTTTGTCGCCAACCGATTCAGTAAAGGGAGTCGACTCTCCAATTGACTCATGACGACTTTACGAACGGGTTTTATGTTTTAAAGAATTTATTAGTAAAATGGACGGTGAGCAGCTCTCAGATCCTCCCGACAACACTTCTCACCTTCACACTAACTTTAAACCTAAACCTAAATATCTTTTCTTTTAACTATATTATTTTTCTCACAGAGCGACCGTCATCATACCATCTCAGTGTTCAAACAATCAAAATGGCGGGTCGTAACTCACTTACAAATAATACTTTTAATAAAGAAATCGAACTGATGCTGAAAGTAGCAGAAAAGTTATAGATTTATTGAGGATTACACGTGAATACACAACAGGGAACAACTTACTCATATTGCTTACAAGTTCGCTATTTATACATAAGTGTGGGCTTTATTTGGGTAAATCTAGCCCTATGGCACACATATCCTTACCAAAAAAAAGTATACTTAAAGTTTATTTTCTTAAGTAAACTTAAGTAAAGTTGAAGTATATTTCCCAAGTATACTTTATGTAGAAAGTATACTAATATCAATGTACTAATAGTGTACTGGTAAGTTTACTAATTCAATACTTCTTGGGACTAAATTGGCCCACTTTTTAGTTTATAAAAGTATACTTTAGGTGAAAGAGTAGTACATTTTGAGTGCACAACTAGTTTATATCCAAGTTTTATTTTGTACTACAACTATACTAAAAGTATACTTACATGTATACTGTTAGTTTACTCGTTATATACTTCTATTATACTTTTTAGTTCATGAAAGTACACTGTTAAGTATTACTGTATACTTAAAAGTGTACTCTCATAAACTAAAAAGTGGGATAGAAGTATATAACGAGTAAACGAACAGTATACAAATAAGCTTACTTTTGAACTTAACATAATAATTAGTTTACTACTTATATATGTTTTTAAGTATACAACTGTTTCAATTTAGTTTCCATTTTTTACACTAATATACCTTTAACTGTACTTTAAGTAGACTTACCAGAGGATTACATACATAAAAATAAACAAGACATACTCATGATTAAGAACATATTTCTTTATAAATTTAAATTTAACAAATAAATATAACAAATAACACTGGATGGCAAAATATGCCAAAATAAGAACATATCTCAAATTAACACCAGTTTGGGACAAGACAGAAACACAGTCTTGCAGCCTTTCTGGCTGCCCATAAGCAGGTTTTTGCCCTGTTAAATGGTCATCCAGAGGCAGAGGAACCACAAATCCAACCAAAAAGTGTTCAACAAAATGGAAAGAATGTTCTTTTCACACGGTCTTCTTTGCAGTGACTTGCTTTGTATAGCTTTCGTTGTTGCATTTTTTTCTTATGATGCGTCTCACTTCTTGGATGCTGATGTCAGGAAACTTTGACAGGGCATGGCCTGGGACACAGAAACAAAACCAAAAAACATTACTTTCTATCACCCTACGATCAACATCCTGAGTTAACATAATAAAACAGTCAAAGCAGCATGTCTCTACACGCAATGTGAAATTCAGTTTCATCAGGCAAGTATCTGAACACTAATGCAATTGGCAAAATTACTACGTTTACCTACAAATAACTGAAAATGTCCTTTAAATGTTTTCCTTCACATAAATTAAAGTTCATTTTTAGGTTCTTTTTTTCCCTTTTGTTTGCAGCAATAATGTTTTTTGCCACATTCACAAATATAAACTGATGATCGCAGATTACACTTTTAAGAGAGATTTAACTCAACATTGAATCAGTAATTTAACTAAATCATGGTAACTTCCAAAATGAAACATTCCAGTCATTTTGTTAAAAACTATACAAACGTGTAGAAATTTATTTTAGAATAAAATTTAATTTTATTTAAATGCAGTTACCTATTATAGCATCAAGTTTTGTGTTATCAAGTTGTGGCTTTGATTCCACGTCTTTGTGTGCCCCTGATTGTCTCCCTGTCAAGCTTGAATGAGATAGTGTTTCCCTGCCATAGACAAGCACAGCAAGGTCCCCGATGTAGACTGACGGATTCGTAGTCCGCAGAGAGTTAAGCTTTCGTCTAGGGACTTTGACATCAGAGCCTGGCAAAAGAAAGACCTGCAGAACAATTGAGTGATCAGTTAGTTTGCAATTGGTCATACATCGTTGTTACACACCAAAGTAATGATAAAATAACAACATATTCTCTGAGAAATCTATGCAGTATGTAAACCCAGCTGCCACTTTATTAGGTACACCTCCTTGTACCTCATTGTCCATTTTATCAGCAGTAGTGACCATATAGGACCACTTTGTAGTTCTACAATTACAGACTGTAGTTCATCTGTTTCTCTGTATACTGTTAGACCCTTTCACCCTTCATGGTTCTTCAGTGGCCAGGACCCCCACAAAGCAATAGGGGGTGCAAAATGCTACTGTGCCACGCAGGGGACAACCTGATGAAGACACTACACTCTGGGTACGTACCATATCATCAGACACTGCTGGAGTAGAAACGCATCCAGAAACTGGTGAGTTTAAAGATGTTGTGGGTGTTGACCAGGTGGATGCAGGAGTTGAGGGTTGAAATGCAAGTTTTTCAGTTACTTCTTTTAAATTTGTAACTACCACAGGAAGCTCTGTTAAGAAAATGAACATATAAATCATTATAAGACAATGGTGAAAGTTTAATTTCCAAACATCAGGATATTCACTTTAAAAAAAGAAATATCCATTCAAAAGCTAAGGCGAGTGAGAACAGTTGGATTTTTTATTTTTTTAGATTTTTGTGAAGCTTAGTGGGACCTCTATGAACCCTGAAGATAATGTCTTGAAGTTAAGTGTTGATGGACAGAAGGACCAACCGAAACTGCCATTCTTAGCAGGTAGCCAAGATGACAGGTAGACAGTAATCAGGACCAAATGGAAAAATATATTTCATTATCTTTAATATGAGTGTACTGCTCCTTTACAAGTTTGATGTTGATTTATTTTGCTACATTGTGATGTTGCATACAAATGGGGTACTGGTTTAATTTAATTACTTCAAATTAAAAATATCACCTCTCAAGGCATCTAGTATCTCTTTAGGGTTGCCTTCTTTCAGCCTCTTGTTCTCCCTTTTAAGCTCATTTATTTTCTGCTGCGCCTTACTCCAGTTCCTAGGCAGCAAGTCTTCATCTGATGAGTCCTCTTTTTCTGTAGATGACTACACCAAAAGAAAATCATCATCATTTTCACTAGTGTATAATTATAAAGTCATTAGGGAGTGTTGTGTTTAGAATGAGCCTTTAAGTATATATAGTGATGGGATGCAATGCTGTATTGTATGCATAAGATCTATTCTACAGACATTCAGCTCTCTGGCTTTAAATAGGTTTGGATCCAATAATAGGAACGGCTCATCTTCCAACAATGTAGCACCATTACATTATTACAGTAACATTATCAGTATATTTTTGAATAAAATAAATAAATGGCGTGACGTTGTGCATCACGTGACATTGGTAAGATGCCGGGTATAGTATGTCTGAAGTTCAGTGTATACTGAACATTCACATTTCTAAAAGATCCTACTGCTTTAACGGTCCAGCAGTGTGTACTGTACTAAATCGGGGTGACAACCGTTACACCCCTATTACACACTGCTCCTTTAAACACATAATTTAAACTCCAAACTGTGTAAATACTTAAATAATTTACCTCTAAAGATGCTTGCTTTGCCATCAACTCCTTCTTCAGGTCTTCAATTATTTGGTCTGCTGCCTCTTTTGAAGTACTGGATGCCTTTTTGCTCTTTTGCTGTAAAAAAAAAAAACATTTAAAGTTTTTCAATAGCAGGGGTGTGCAAATCTGCAGCCTCGATAGCAGCTCATCTTTTAGTTCAGTTCAAATCTCTCTTCATCACATCAGCATCACGTCTAACATCTACTCTGATGTTCTGTTTGTATCTTTCTCTCCTGATATCTCCTCACCTCCATCTCCTCCACTCTGTTCTTCACTTACTGCCTGTCTGGGTTTAAACGTTGTTGGATTGACATAAGGGAAAAGATGGCATTTAATTCTACTATTCCTTAACTGTATGAATGTAATTACCTGTTTTACTGGTCTTTCATTCACCTCTTCTACATCCCTCATCCACCTGCTGTTTGGCTTGGTCTTCCTCTTGAGTGACTGGTTCCAGATGTCCACACCCTTTATGAATTCCTCTCTCTTGTGGCAAAAGTCACTGTAGTTGTCTGTGTGAAAAAGTTTTGTGTACACTGAGCAAAATAAAATGCCAAATCGGTCATCAAACTATGTGTGATCTCTGCACTCTCCCTAACATACTCATTGGTGGCAACATAACACACTACACTTCCCTGCAAACACAGTTATGATGTGACAAAGTAACAATCTATTGTTTAATGCCAACAATGTTGAAATGCAATTTCTCAGAAAGTTCTCTTGGTACGTATGACGAATTCTAGAAGGTTATGACAGCGTACTGACAGCATTACCACTGCGTTCTCTGTGTAACAACGCAGTGGTAATGCTGTCAGTACGCTGTCATAACCTTCTAGAATTCGTCATACGTACCATTGTATCTGCATGGAACTCTAAATTGCCAGTAAGTTGTCATAATACCAAATGATATTGTGACAACCTAGTTCAGACAATATAAAAAAGCACCACCTTTTGACAAAATTGTAGCAACATTCGTTTCGTGCACTGGTCAATTTTGAGACTTAGGATTGTTTTGCTTCTATAACATGGATTCTTTCAGACTATGTGAAAGAAAACGTCTAAAGCACACATTTAAGTGTTTATTTTACTACACTTTATCTACTTTGTCTTCTCTCATACACTGAGTCAGAAATCTCTACTTTAGTAGCACTTACACACAACATAACTTTCCAGTTTTATTCTTATTTTTACTGTGAAGGTTTTTAAAGAAAGCTTTGCTCAGGGTGAAACTCTTAAACTAGCATACCTCACCCAGGACTATGTGACACTACATTAGTGACCTCCACATAGAAAACTGGTTAGTAAATATGAATTTGCTGTCCTTACAAATAATAAAACGTCAATTGGCCAACATTAACGCACTATGTTGGATATGTAACGTATATTATGAAGATACGTCTGATAATGTTTAACTTGGACGAGCGTTTCTAAAAGTCTGTTTCTCACAGTCTATACTTGACCGGAATTTTCAAACATTATGGCGCCAAAAGTCTCTGTAAAGGCTGAGTAATATGGAAGCCAAACGTAGCAAAAGTGATGCGTTTTAAAACTAAAACATAATGTCGACGTAGCCAAATTCAAACAGAGAACTTAGAAAGTTACTTACCACTGAGCATTAACACCTTAGCAGGAAAAAAGGCTGGACCATCTTTCTTTTTCTTGCCTTTGTCCCACTTTACATTTATCCATCCATCTTCATCATCTAGTCTGGGGCACTGTGTGATCATTTCCGAAGATGTACATTGCTGGTCTTCAGTAGTCATCCAGTCAATTTTCCCAACTTCCACGGACTTGTCCTTGAAGTAGTATATGGCAAATGCCATTGTGACGCAGAATAACTTCGTGTGTGCCAACCGCCGAAGATTCTCCCTCCATGCTCAACCGTCTAATTGCGCGCGAACAGGTCAAATGACCTTGATCTCGCGAGATGTGCGGGACTGCGACGAAAATAATTGTGGGAAGCATGAAAAACGCGCGAGATTCTCTCTACATCGCTAGCTGCTGTGTAACAGAGGCGAGAAAATGGCGAAACGTTCAGGACGGTACAAACGATACTTGGAGAACGATACAGAAATAATCCCAAGGCGAACCAAGTTCAGATGGAATGCAAAAGTAAGTAACATTTATTATTGATATACAGACATTAAAATACTACACACATGACTTTAGACAGACATAATAAATTTAAATTTGTTATTTATGACGTGCTGCACAGCATAAGTTATAATTACCATTATTTCTTATTATTTAATCAGTAATATTAACCTTGGGGAAAGAAATTACTATCTTTTTTCCCTAACATTCTGTCTTTCCTTGTCTACAAGTAGAACTACAATGAAAATGGTCCAAGAAATACTGGAGGTGACAGTAACACTTCCAACAGTGAAAATGAAAAAATGGGCAATGAGCACTTCGAGAAGGACATTCAAGAGGTATTAACACGATTATTCCCTACAGTATTATTGTAATATCGATACTAAGGTGTTCAGTCAGACATATTGTGATACTTAATTTTGTCCATATTGTCCATTCCTCATGCAGAGCATCTCTTTTTACAGCAGTAGTAATGTTCTTCATACTGTACTACACAATTTGTTTATATGACTTCCACTTTATATGTCTTTGAGTTGTCAAATAAACTTTTACCTTCTGTTTGTACTTCACATAAATTGTGTCTGTCACCCATTAGTGATTAACAAACACTGCCCAGTTCTATTATCTATTATTTGTGGTACAAGAAAAGTCTGCTATTTTTTAATTTACTTTTCACGTTTTCCCTTGTTAGCCTTTAGACATTGAGGATGACGGAGTAAACACAGAAGATGATATGGTTAATGCATCCAGCTGTGAAGTGGACAATGAAAACTCCACAACTAGCCTTATGGGTACTGACATTCAAGAGGTACAGTACATACATAATTGCAGTTTTGTCTAATGGCATTGTTATTTCTTTTCATCCAACTCATTGCTCCAACAACAAATCTTAAAATATGCTGATATCACTTGTAGTTAGTGGATTGCTGTGATAGTTGGTGAAAGCATTTATCCCCCTTACAGAAAGATTCCACTTTATTATGGCCAAATGACAAACTCCATTCTCCGTTCATTCCACTTATTTCCTCCCAACATGCACCAAGCCAGTGGCAGCAGAGGGCCTACACAAATTCAACGATATTCTGCCATTCATTCAGTTATTTATTCTTTTTCCCTTGTTAATCTTTAGAACAACATTGAAGATGACATGAGCAATGCATCCAACAGTGAAGATGATGATGGTGCAGTGGACAATGAAAACTCCTCCACAAGTAGCCTGTTTGGTGCTGACATTCAAGAGGTACATAAATAATTATACATCACACAGTTTTTTACCTTTTCGATATTTATATTGATATTCTTTTAAGTCATATCTTTTTCTTAACCTATAGTATGAGGAAGACCTGTCAGATTCTGAAGGAAGTATGCTTCATGCTACCAGGAGTGAAGCTGGAAATGATGGGGACAGTGAAAACATGATGGAGGACAATACTGGTGGAGGAAGCACCTCAGAATTTTCAGTGGTAAATGGTTTAATGACAAAGTGTTAGTAGTTAAGTTTAATAACTCATGTAAAGAAGATCATTTTGAAAATGAGTGCAATGTAGACAATATAAAATAGCTATGGGCTGACTGTAGCAGCTGTTTTTGTCCTGACATGATGCTTTATTTTTAAGTTGTGTGAGGTGGAGTTGAGGAAGCAGGTAGTAGTGCAAGGCATTCTGAATATCAGACTATTTCAAAATAGAGACAAAATAAAACCGATACAGATCACTACTCCTTCTATTGGGTTTGTAGCTTTTTATAATATGATGAAATTAACATTAATTTTGTGATAGCCTAGGGTAAGCATTTCTAGAAAATTACATTTAATAAAAAAAAAGAAAACATGCTGGACTGATATTCCTGCTTCGTTCTGTAGCTGCTCACATTTTTACATCTTTTGTCTCCCTCTCTTTCTCTCTAGGACAACGAAGATAGAGCTGATGCTGGTGACAAGCCCTTGTATCCTGGGGCACGTCTTTCTAAAGGAGAAAGTATATTGATGCTGATGTCCTATTTGTTACGACATAATTTAACCGGTGAAGCATTTACTCACTTACTGGAAATGTTTAACATAATGTTTCCAGGTCTTATCCCATCTTCACATTACCTTTTCCACAAAGAATTTGTTAGGAGTCGGTCCGTCCCCTTGGTGGACACCAGGGGGGGCCGATCCGCGTCTCACTCAGCTGACTCCGGTGCTTGCACGGACAGAAGCCGTTTGACTCCCTCTGCGCCCACCAGGGGGAGCCAAGCGCGTGAGACTCCTCTCATTGCCACCCGAGGGCGGGCTCGTGGTAGTTCTACTAGGGGGAGCAGAACTACAAAGCCCAAGCCGCCCTCGCGCAATCAGCAGCAACGGGGAACACCTGGCTGAGCAGGTACTTAAGGGAACGCTTAGCCAGGCATCCCCGTCACACCCTTTCTTTTGTGCTCTCTTGCACGGTTCGTTAGGGATACTGGTAACGCGAGGCCTCATAGAGGGTTCGCGGTAGACCTACGGTCGAGGTAATCAAAGTGACTCAGGGACAGGTCAGGACCGGTGTGACTACTTTGCATTTCACTAATTAAACTTGGGAATTTGCCCTTTAAGTCTCTTCCCTTTTCCTGTGCTCGTTGTGTCGCTTAACGTTCCTCGCTGTGCTTTCTCTGCATGGTCGCTAGACAGACCAAGCTCAGTTCGTCCCGCCCATGAGCTCGGGGTTTTCCGTACTCATCGGTGGTGTTCACGAGCGTATCGCCTCTCACTCGGGTGTGGGCGTAACGCGTTAGAATTCTCTCATTAATCCACTTTTGGTTAAGACGGGTTTATATTTTAGCCTGCTTCTTTCATAATTACCCCTTTGTTTGATATCGCCTTTAAATAGTCAGAGATAGAAAGAATTAATCTCTTTATTTACAAAAAAAAGCGATCCTTTGTTTGCCCTTCATATTGCTCACCAGCGCCGTATTTGTTAGTGGCGCTGTGGCGCATCCGGTTAAGTCACCGCGTGTTAGTATAGGACGGCGTCGGTTCGAATCACACCGAGGCGCGTTACAAATGCGCATCACGATTCGGCTTTTTGTCGTGTTTGGTGTAGCGAACCGGGCTCTTTAGCCCCTTTCTTTTATATCTCGTACTTAGTTGGGCTCGTCACTTCAGAGTAGTGAAACTTTTGTTATCTTCTCCTTTTCAGTTGGCTTGGGCTCGCCCAGCCCCTTTCCGTTCCGCGGTTTCAATTTTTGTCTTGAAGGGGTTCTCTGAGTTCTGCTTCGGATCGACTCTGCCCCCTCAGGGCGACACACACCCCGCGATTGAGTCCACCCATCAGTAAATCGTAACAGAATTTGGAAGTTCATCCAAATTTGAAGTTCACTTTTATTGTGAAAGCTGTTCAAAATACCTTGGCATTAGAGCAGAGTGTCCCTTTCAGTGTGACTCTTGCAACACAGTATTTGATGCCAGTGCAAATCTAAAGAATGGCTTTTATTTTCTTGTGTTGCCCCTGTATGCCCAAATTCAGCAACTTCTGCAAGAACACAGTGTCAGTCTTAATGAAAAAACTAGAACCTCTGGGGTTCTCTCTGACATACAGTCTGGTGAAGAGTATCAAAAGTTACATGACAGTGGAGTTCTTGGAAAAGATGACTTGACACTAATTTGGAATTGTGATGGTGCACCAGTTTTCAAAAGTTCTAAATGCAGCATTTGGCCTATTCAGTGTCAGGTAATTGAACTGAAACCAGAAGTGAGAAAAAAGCACATTTTGATGTCAGCGTTATGGTTTGGACCAAGTAAACCGTCCATGTTAACATTACTAACACCCTTTGTTAAAGAAGCCTCTTTATTAGAGACTGCAGGTATCGAGTGGCAAGACATACAGGGGAACTGTCATGTTTCTAAAGTGTTTGTGCTGGTTTGTAGCTCTGATTCGATGGCTCGTCCATTGCTTCGTAACACAAAGCAGTTCAATGGTTTTTATGGTTGTGATTTTTGTTATCATAAAGGTGGTAAATCCTATCCATATGATCGACCTGAACCCCAGCTTCGAAATGAGAGAGATCATTTTAGTCATGCGATGTCAGCTTCAGATAATGAGCCAGTGTTTGGCGTCAAAGGGCCATCTCCATTAATGAAGCTTTGCCACTTCCAAATGATAAATGGTTTCATTCCTGAATATCAACACAATGTGTGTCTTGGAGTCACTCGGCAACTGTCCACACTGTGGTTTGATACGGCAAACAGTGAAGCTGCCTGGTACATTGGCAAACAGATCGAAGAGGTTGATTTGCGACTTGTAAAAATAAAACCTCCTGTTGAGATAACCAGGACACCAAGGTCAATGAGTGAACGGAAGTTCTGGAAAGCTTCAGAATGGCGAGCATTTCTTCTTTTCTATGCTCTGCCTGTCTTGAAAGGCATACTCCCTGCCAGATTTTGGAATCATTTGTTCCTTTTGGTGTTTGGCATATATACATTGCTTCAGGATAAGATCAAAACTAGAAGCGTCTTGATGTCAGAACTGGCTCTTAAAAAATTTGTCATTGAATTTCAAAGATTGTATGGGAAACATCACATGACTTTCAACATACACTTACTCACACATGTTACACAAAGTGTAAAAAACTGGGGTCCATTATGGGCTACGTCAACATTCGTGTTTGAATCCAATATGGGCACTCTACTTAAATATTGTCATGGAACACAGTATATCCCTTCACAAATAGCTAGAAAATTTCTCTTGTGGAGAGAATTGCCAGAAAAGACCAAGCATACTATCACAAATGCAAAGGTTCAGTCATTTGTGGAAGAACTTCACTTTAATAAGCGAAGAACTGAAAAATGTGAAATACTAAATGAAAGTGTCAAGGGTTTTGGACATCCCCCATTGCAAGAGAACATCACAGCTTCGTATAGGCTTGCCATCGCCAAGTTATGTGGAAATCTAAGTAATTGCTTCTGGTCTTTCAGTCGTTTTTTGGTTGATGGAGTTTTGTATCACAGTCAAAAATATGAGAGGCTTAAGAAAAGGTATAACAGTGCTGTATACTTGAAAGATGGTACATTGTGTTTCATTAATGACATTTTTAAAGAACTCTGTGCCCATCAAAGCCCTGCAAATTGTGCATGTACCAAACATTGCTGTGTTATAGTTGAGGTACTTGCTACATCTAGAAGGCCATTTTGCAAAGATTCACAAATAAATGTACAGTGTACTTTTATACATGAGGTGAGGAAGACTGGAAATGTTAGTGCTATATGGACAGACATGATAACAGCAAAATGTGTTGTTGTTGAAACAGTTGACAAATTGTACATTACGCCTTTGCCAAATCGCCATGAACGGGACTAAAACAGCAGTCATGAGTGCCAGTGTATTAATGCTTTGTGATGAGCTTACAAAAATATGTTTTATATACAGGGGTTAGACAATGAAACTGAAACACCTGTCATTTTAGTGTGTGAGGTTTTCATGGCTAAATTGGACCAGTCTGGTGGCCAATCTTCATTAATTGCACATTGCACCAGTAAGAGCCTCCACCAGCTTCAAGTAGTGACCTGGCCACTATCCTGGCTTAAAATCCCTCTGAGCACTGTGCAGGACTTGTATATGTCATTCCCAAGACGAATTGATGCTGTATTGGCCGCAAAAGGAGGCCCTACACCATACTAATAAATTATTGTGGTCTAAAACCAGGTGTTTCAGTTTCATTGTCTAACCCCTGTATGTGTGTGCATGTGTATAATGTTATGTATTCAAGCTTGTTATAATGCTCTCAAACCTTGGAAGAATATTGTCAATAAAATTAGCCAAGTGTTTATCTGTTTCTGTATTGGTTAATAACTCTGTGTACATAAAGATCTGATTCACTTCCACCCATGTACTATTTACTCTAAGCTATTCCACCCCAAACTACAAGTCAAGTATACTTCTGTATACGGCAAGAGTACTTAATTATACTTTTCTTAAGTTTATATTGATCAAAAGTTTAAGTACAAGTAAACTCCACATATACTTAAACTATTCTGTATACTTGTCAGTATAAGCCAAGTATACTTAAGTATAACTGTGTTAAGTACATCACTGATAAGTACATAAAAAGTAAACTAAAAGCATACTTGCTTATTTTTAGTTTAAAAGAAGTATACTAATAGCATACTTGAATAAACTTCTTTTTCGTAAGGGTTATTAAGCTTAAACATTCACATATATACTACAGAATAATGAAACATGTGGGAATTGCTTGACACGGGCCTTCATCCTCTACTGAGAAAAACTTACCAAATATTATAAAAAGAGAGAAAGGTATACTTCAATTATATTGATGAAACTACCAGAAATGCCTTTATGTTTACAATGCACTTATATTCCTACATCTTTATATTCAACTTCTCCACAAAAGACTCAGCACTGTATTGAATGATTTATGGACTAACCAAGGGGCAATTACTGTTGTTTAATAAAGAGTGTAAATGTGTTGGATAACTTTTCTCTTTCAATACATAAAGTGATTATTTCATTAACCATTGTTGATCGTTTTTCTCCTAGGGTTATTCATTATTATTTATTTTCTTGGGTCATCCATGTCCTAAAATAAAGATTTGAAACAACATTTAAAGATTTTATGTGGTCTTGTTTATTTTAATGAAATCTATTCATAAATGGGATGAAATATGGAGAAAATGAGTCTTCAATTCACATTACAAAACATGTATGAAATATGTAAGTGTAAAATGTATTGATAGTTTGAGATCTTACATGCACATTGTAGTAATTTTCTGTAATTCAATGTGTATTAAATGAATATTTACACTGACAGCTCAGTTAAAAGCTCATTTACCCATCATCTGTTTTTTGGTGTTCTTCTCAGGTTTCAGGATGATTATGTAACATTTAGGAAGAAAAATACAGAACAGCAAACCAAAACTGGAGGCCAGAATAGCAAAAATCTCCACAGCTACAGTAAATTTACCAGGTGAACTGACATACGCTGGAATAAAAGTGATCCAAACTGCACAGAATATCAACATGCTGAAGGTGATAAATTTAGCTTCATTAAAATTATCAGGAAGTTTTCTAGCTAAAAAAGCCAAAACAAAACACAGAAGAGCCAAAATCCCGATATAACCCAGAACAGCCCAGAAACCCACAGCTGATCCCAAGTTACATTCCAGAATTATCTTTTCTTTGTAATGCTTGAGATTTTTAAACGGGTACGGAGGAGATATTATTAACCAAAGAACACAAATAATGACCTGTATTAAAGTAAAAGCAAGAACACTGAGTCTCTGCTGTGGAGGCCCAAACCATTTCATGACGTTACTGCCCGGAAGTGTCGCTCTGAACGCCATCAACACCACTATTGTTTTACCCAGAACACAGGAGATGCAGAGGACGAAGGTGATCCCGAACGCTGTGTGGCGCAGCATGCAGGACCACTCCGAGGGCAGACCGATGAAAGTAAGTGAACAGAGGAAACACAGAGTCAGAGAGAAGAGCAGCAGGAAGCTCAGCTCAGAGTTGTTGGCCTTGACTATCGGTGTATTTCTATATCTCAGGAAAATCGTTGCTATTATCAGTGTCATACATGCACCAGTTATAGAAACAGCAGTTAACAAAATTCCCATCGTTTCCTCATAAGATAAAAATTCAATTTCCTTCTTTACACATTTATCTTTGTTTGGATTTGACCAGTAATCTTGCTGGCACTGCTCACATTCAACAGAATCTGTTATGAAGGGACAAAGAAGTTACAGTTAACAGTAACAGTTACATACTCAGAACAACAATGAGACATAATTCTGTACTATTCTATCAGATATATAGAATGAATACATTATATACCTGTCATGTTGCTGATTTCCCCTGCAGCACATGGAATGCAGTCAAAGCAGCAGATCGGTTTTCCTTTTTTCACAGCCTTTCTCGTTCCTGGTGGGCAACTTTCACTGCATACAGATGTTGGTACCTGTACCCAATATAACAGGGTTTTTACCCATTTATTTAAGTAAATATTATTTAAACATAATAACAGATAAAATGTAAAAGTAGCTATACTTTGTAAGAATGATATATATGAAGAAAAACCCTCTAAACTTACCTGATTGCTGTATTTTGCCCACACAATAGAGGCCATGTTTACTGTTAAACGGTCATGAATAGGAAAAGACGAATCATACAGTCCAACAGTAACAAATTCATGTTGGTGCTCTTTACTTGTTTGCCAGTTTATTATTTCATACTTTCCTGGGGGGTCACCGTTTTTATCAAAATAAACTTCTTCACCATCTTTGGTTTTGAATCGAACCTTTTTGAGTTGCTCCAGAAACTAAGAAAATAAAACAAAGATTCATTAATCATGGCTGGTTACCTGAAGTACTAAAGTTTAGAACAGTGTCTGAGCATCTTACTGTGAGAAGATCAGGTTGGTACTTAGAGGCACAGGTTTGTTGACAATTAAGAAGGTCATGCAGGGTATGGGCAATGGCATAAACTCCTTTATACACATTACTGAAAATGGGCATCAGGGTCATGTCAGTATAAGAGTTTTTCATCTCAGACAGTTTCTCTTCTCCTGTGCACAAAGGTAATTCTTTTGAATCGATCTGCTTTGTGTATGTACACCCAAACAACATCTCCCAGAATTTAGTAAAAATGGCACTGCCTACAGATTTGAGTGGTTTTATATCTAAAATAAAGTCCTGCAGACCGGTTACTGTTGTTTTGGGAATAGCCAGGCCTATGGCTCCTTGTAGCACGTTGTGTATGTCCATTCTAGCCAGTCCTGTAACAGAGATCCAGCCTTCAGTTCCGACCCACTGGTAACCAGTAATGTTGTGTTCAGCAAACGCGTCTATCAAAATCTCCAGGTCCCAGTCAGCAAGAAATCCCACGATTACTCGAGAAGTGGAGCTTTTGATTGTTTCAACAATTCTCATCACTTTTTCTTGTGAGTAGGTTCTGAAATATGGAAGAGAATATTCCAAACATATTCCCAACTGCTCAGCCACTTTAGTAAATGCAGCCATCCCATTGTTACCATAGTCATCATCTCTTCTTATTGCTCCAACCCAGGTCCAGTTAAAGTGCTTGACCATCTCTGCCAGTGCTCTGCTCTGATGGTAATCACTGGGAATAGTGCGCAGAAATGAGGGATATTTGCTCTTGTCACTGAGACACTCACAGGTAGAATAGTGACTGATCTAAAATTGGATTGACACACATTAGAATTAATATTCACACATGATTTTTACAATATTACACATTAAACCACAGTCATGAAACACATTTTTACACGTAAATAACATAGTTGTGTTGTCATGTTCATAAAAACCTACAGAAATTCTTACTAAAGGCATACTGAAGGGTCCGATACTCTTTGCTATAGCCATGGATATTGATGACACCGATTCTCCAATTATGGCTTGAACCCTGGCTGACTTTGTACATGGCTCATCTAAAACTGATTTCTTATTCCCATTAATCAATGCCATTGCTGCTTTAACACCCAGTGCTGTAGAAGTACAGGTGTCATAGATCTCGTAGCCCAGTGAGACTCCAGGCAGCAAAGACGAGCTGTTGTTGATCTCCTCAATTGCAAAGATCAAGGACTGTGAATACTGGAAAGCTCTGAAATTTAGACTGGTCACAAATATACAAATGCATCATTTTAGAAGTAATGATCATAATACACGTAATTGACACATTTTAAATGCAATTTCTTTTACTTATGCTGCTTACCTCATGCAGTTTATTGAAGGTGGTACAATAGTATAGGTCATGTCTGTGACCTTCCAGCCACCATGGAAGGGAAAAATTGCTCCCACTATGATATCCCCATCCTTCCACAGCTGTGGGTACACAGGTTCTCCCAGCAAGCTGCAAGTAGTTTCATTAGCTTCAGAAAAATTGATAATGGCTATTATCACATGCAAGAGAGTGAAGACAGACTCCATCTACCTACAGCACGCTAAAGTGTAGGTTATTATCAAGAGCATGTACTAAGACCTGTCTGATGTGGTATTGTGGTATTTATACCTTTAGATATGCTCATTCTCTATGGCAAATTTACACTCGAGGGCTTTTGTCAGTGGAGGTGTGACTTTTACATCTGCAAAAATAGACTTTGATATTTACCATGTTTTACTGTTCACTGAGTAGAACACAATAAAGTGCAGTAATGTTTTCTAACAATGTTTTTATCATCAAATTTATTTTGTTGACTTTTTACAAACATCTATAATGTATTCTGTATTTTCACATATTTTTTCAGGGTCTTTATAACCCACCTGTTTGCTGTTATAAGAAAACATTCTAAATCTATGTGGCGTCTGAACGTGCAGATTTTCATTTGAGGTTTTAAAACTAGACAGTATAAATATCTAAATTATGCTTTTTAAATAAAGCAAATCCTATTTTACTAGCAACTTAAGTTATTATAAGTCTTATTTAAGACATTGGCTTACTGCCTTTAATGGATTTACTTTGGTGATACTAACCACAACCATACATTTTTTGTCAGACCTCCAAATCCAATGAATTAAGAAAAAGAAATGCTATTTATTTCTGATAGTTCTACTGTGCCATGTTCTGCTTGACGCTGCCAACCCAGCTACAACTGAACCCTCTCAGGTCACACTTCAGTGACCCAGACACCAGACAGGCCAAACACAACACAGTGGTACTAAAGAAAAGATGCAGGGAGAGAAGCTGGCATTATTACTTGCAAAAATGCAAAGAAGGAGAAGAAACCCCTACACTTCAGCAGTACTTCAGTAACTGGTACTGTGAAGAACCAGCCATGGTGACACTGGCTGACTGGAAGGCCTCATTATCCCGCATTATTACATTATTAAGCCGGTGAGCGTTATGGAGAGCACAGCATTAAAGAGTTGTTTGATACGAAGCGATTCAGTAAAGAGAGTTGACTCTCCAATAGTTTCTGAGGATTTTATAAACATGTTTTTATGTTATATATATTTTATTAGTTAAATGGAACGTCATCAGCACTCGGATCCCCCGACAATATATTTCATGTTATTGTAGCAGGATGGGGTTTTGTATTGATTTAATCTAAATTGCTCTCCAGCTGAGGACGATTTGTAGGTACTTTAAATTGCTGGGCGGTCCTTTCCCATGCTATAAGTATGGGCATTGGTTGGCTACCTGTGGTGCACTTCCTGCTGTTTCCTCTTCTGGGGCATCTGACGTCCATGCCTGCGGCGTTCAGCATGGACGAATTCGGCTTCGTGTCTCCCGGTGAATCGCTTCTTAACGGTTAAAAGCCATGTGGGCTTGTGTTTGTAGTACCAGTGCTATGTTGCAGGCTCTCTCTGCGTTTCTGTTGTCGTGTTTCGCTTTCAGTAAAGTGAAAATAGCGGCCACATTGCACTACTGTGACTACGGTAGTTGCTGTGCCTGCTGGTCTGTACTCTGACTTTCACTGCACGGAAAACTGCATTGCTGTATCCTGGTAGGTATACGATCTATTTTTAAATTGGTCATCGTGTGAGTTGATCATTTTAAGTGTTGTGTATTTTATAGGTCCTTTAGCCTGGATCGTGCTGGCTCGGTTCCAGTTCCCTGAGTGTGACTGTTTTGCCTGAGCGACTGTTTTGTCTACATTATTGTTTTGCCATTTTTGTATTAGTGTTTTGTTTGAGTTTCATATTTTGATTTATTGTTTTGTTTAAATACATTTGTTTATATTATTGATTTAATGTTCATTTATTTTGATTTATGGTTGATTTTATTGGAGCATTGTGGTTTGTGTATTTTCTATTTTTGTCTTTGTGTGGTGTAAGGGGGCTGTGAGAGACTAGGGACCCTGTGCTTACCTCATTGTGTGAGAAGCAAGAGAGATAAGTGTCCTTTGCCTCTTGAGTTATTAATGATCATTGCCCCCCCCCCCCTTTCCACCACCTGTTGTGTTTTTATAATTATTTGTTTCTCTTTTCCTTTGGCTAGACAGGAGCTGTGGGCCAAAGCAGGAGGCAGACGGACTTTGGTGGTGGAACCCCTTTCACTTGGCCTGCAGTCTAGAGCACGTTGGGTGTTATTGAGGTGTGCGGTGTGATCATGTGTGGTGTGTAGTGTAGGAGATTCCTTTACTTCCATATTTTCCGCTGCCGTGGTAAGCCCTCAGCCCTGTTCCTTACTGCCGTTGTTGTCTTTAAATTATAAATGGACCCATAGAGTATTAAATGTGATGTGGCTAATCATTTTATACTAATTGTGTCTGTCTCAGAACGTGGCCTGTCCCGTGTGGAAACTTTTGTAAACAATTGTTAATAAAATTGACTAAGTGTTGGAAGTACGTCTCTGGTCTCTAAGTGTGTTTGAACCTGGGTGTGTTTCTTTCAGAGCCTTAAGTGCCTGTTATATAAATATTCCTAGGGGTGAAATTCCCCTAGGTGGCGTTGTCGAGCAACTTTAACTAAACCACGTCCACCACTCCGTCACATTAACAATAATTTTCTACACAGAACGAGCTTCATTATACCGGTTCAGTCTTCATGCAATTAGAGATTCGGCACAATGAACCGAGTCCAGGTGCTGCGAGTTTAGATAACGAGCACGGCAGTATGGCAGTATGGCGTCCGTTTTTAACATAAAATGGCTTTCATCTGATTATCTGTACTTAAAATCTGGATATCTAAATATGAGTTTTGACTAGTAACAATTACATTTTGACTATCCGGAATGGCAATTCAAGATATCTGCATTTACAATCTGACTAAGAAGAACAATTCAAGATATCTTCAATTACATTTTGACTGGTCAGAATGGCTTTCAAGATATCTCGAATGACGTCTCTGGATTCGTCATTTGAATGGTCACACATCCGTAATTACAATTCAAGATATCTCTAACGTAATTATAACTAGTCAAAATGACATTTTCAGATATCTGAATTATATAAATTACGTGCATTAGGCCCCTTTGTGATGCCACTGAGCCGTCCAAACTGTTGCCTGCAGAATTTTGGGATTGGGACTGCGGTAAAGTTAGTTTAAGGCTACATACTACAAAAACTATTTTATAATAATTTTAAGATTACATGTATTTATTTAAAGAAAAAATAAAATGAAACCGCTGATCAAGCTCCCACTTCAGCTAACGCGTTACAGACCGTCATCAAACTAACAGAAAAACATAGGAAACATTTACTCTGCACTTACTACAGAGAAATAAATCTATTAAAGTCTTGTAATGTATTGATGAATTAATGTCAAACTATTTTTATACAACCACATCAATGTTTCTCATCTACTACAAACCCTATATATATTTTTTTAAAGTTAATATTTATTTGATATAAATTTTAAATGAAGATCAGTAAAACTGTGATAATTTTATATTGGAGATGAATAAATCTATAAATGTCTCAAGAAATTTTTAGCATTCTTATATGCAAACAATCAATGTTCCTCACCTACTACAAACCTTGTTTTTTTTATTGTAATTTATTTTATAATAAATGTATATTAAAGATAAATAAATCTATTAAAGTCTGATATGGTTAGATGAATTAATGTCAAACTAGTTTTATAAACACATGTCCCTCACAGCCTACAAACCTTGTTTTATAGAAACTGCTTTTATTTTTATTTTATTTTATTTATAATTAAGATCAGTAAATCCATAATTTTTAATATTATTGTGCAAATAAACAAATGTATTAAAGTTTTGTATAATTTGATAAATTAATGTTAAACAATTTTTATGCAATCATATTAATGTCCCTTACCTCCTACAAACCTTATATTTTTAAATAACTTTTGTTTTGTATTTATTTTATATTCATTTTAAATGAAGATTAATACATTTATCATTTAATAATGGAGATAAATAAATCTATTAAAGTCTGATATGATGTATTCACTTTTGTCAAACCACACATTCATTTCACAAATTCATTTTTTTAAATGCATTTTATATATTTATTTATAGTGAAGATGAATAAATATGTAATAATTGTACAGTGCTCATAAATAAATCTTTTAAAAACTTGTGTGAATTCTTTTATTGATGTAAAACCATTTCATATGTGTTGCTTAATTCCTGTCGAGCACGAGCTGCAGCACTAAAAATCGTGTTAAAAACACGAGAATGTGAGCTCGACTGGCCTGACTGGCTTAATAAACTTGGCGCTAAAATGCTACGTAAATCTGTGACGTTTTGACTGGACAGAATGATCATTCAAGATATCTACAAACACATTCTGACTATTCAAAATGATAATTCAAGATATCCGATATACAAAAGCCGTCGAGATAAAAAAATGTTCAAGATATCTTTAATTTATTTGGAGATATCTTAAAAGGACTTCTGACTAGTCAAAAATACAGTTCTGGATATCCCTAACTTAGTTTTGCCTAGTCATCATTATTTGCTTTTAAGATATCTGCAATTTAATTTGCACTAATCGAATCTTAGTTTCAGATATCTAAAAAATACATTTAAGTTATCTTAAATAATGACGACATTTAAGATATCTTTAATTGCAATTATGACTAATCAGAACAAAAATCGAGATATCTGTAATTTACTAGTCATAATTTAATTGTAGATATCTGAAATGTACGTTTCAGATAGTCAGTAATTAATAGCAGATATCTTGAACTGGAGCCTCCATACAACTCAAAAGTAAATTTTACGTCACTTATACTAGTCAAATATAATTAGAGATATCTTAATTATGTAATATGTCTAGTCATAAACGAATTACAGATATCTGTAATGTAAAGGTGGTGAAGCCAATTTTATGCTAAAACGGCCTGCCATAACGGCAGTGACTGGTCTGTGCTGTACTTACTTTTAACCTTAAAGTGTACTTATTTGTACAATAATAATGCATTTCTTTTATTGTGGGTGAGATAAAAACATTACTTGTAAACGTTATATAGTTTAACTTAGTGGGATTGCCTTTTAATTGTCGGATAGTTTCCATGATTGTTGCTTTTTATTTTCTGTGCGAGTTGTTTTGTCGCCAACCGATTCAGTAAAGGGAGTCGACTCTCCGATTGACTCATGACGACATTATGAACGGGTTTTATGTTTTAAAGAATTTATTAGTAAAATGGACGGTGAGCAGCTCTCAGATCCTCCCGACAACACTTCTCACCTTCACACTAACTTTAAACCTAAACCTAAATATCTTTTCTTTTAACTATATTATTTTTCTCACAGAGCGACCGTCATCATACCATCTCAGTGTTCAAACAATCAAAATGGCGGGTCGTAACTCACTTACAAATTTACATTTACATTTTCAGCATTTAGCAGACGCTTTTATCCAAAGCGACTTACACAATGAGCGGAACACGATGAGCAATTGAGGGTTAAGGGCCTTGCTCAGGGACCCAACAGTGACAACTTGGTGGTGGCGGGGCTTGAACCGGGAACCTTCTGTTTACTAGTCCGGTACCTTAACCACTGAGCTATCACTGGCACAAATAATACTTTTAATAAAGAAATCGAACTGATGCTGAAAGTAGCAGAAAAGTTATAGATTTATTGAGGATTACACGTGAATACACAACAGGGAACAACTTACTCATATTGCTTACAAGTTCTCTATTTATACATAAGTGTGGCTTTATTTGGGTAAATCTAGCCCTATGGCACACATATCTGGGGCCCTTTTCACATCTTATTAAGCTTAAACATTCACATATATACTATAGAATAATGAAACATGTGGGAATTGCTTCACACGGGCCTTCATCCTCTACTGAGAAAAACTTACCAAATATTATAAAAAGAGAGAAAGGTATACTTCAATTATATTGATGAAACTACCAGAAATGCCTTTATGTTTACAATGCACTTATATTCCTACATCTTTATATTCAACTTCTCCACAAAAGACTCAGCACTGTATTGAATGATTTATGGACTAACCAAGGGGCAATTACTGTTGTTTAATAAAGAGTGTAAATGTGTTGGATAACTTTTCTCTTTCAATACATAAAGTGATTATTTCATTAACCATTGTTGATCGTTTTTCTCCTAGGGTTATTCATTATTATTTATTTTCTTGGGTCATCCATGTCCTAAAATAAAGATTTGAAACAACATTTAAAGATTTTATGTGGTCTTGTTTATTTTAATGAAATCTATTCATAAATGGGATGAAATATGGAGAAAATGAGTCTTCAATTCACATTACAAAACATGTATGAAATATGTAAGTGTAAAATGTATTGATAGTTTGAGATCTTACATGCACATTGTAGTAATTTTCTGTAATTCAATGTGTATTAAATGAATATTTACACTGACAGCTCAGTTAAAAGCTCATTTACCCATCATCTGTTTTTTGGTGTTCTTCTCAGGTTTCAGGATGATTATGTAACATTTAGGAAGAAAAATACAGAACAGCAAACCAAAACTTGAGGCCAGAATAGCAAAAATCTCCACAGCTACAGTAAATTTACCAGGTGAACTGACATACGCTGGAATAAAAGTGATCCAAACTGCACAGAATATCAACATGCTGAATGTAATAAATTTAGCTTCATTAAAATTATCAGGAAGTTTTCTAGCTAAAAAAGCCAAAACAAAACACAGAAGAGCCAAAATCCCGATATAACCCAGAACAGCCCAGAAACCCACAGCTGATCCCAAGTTACATTCCAGAATGATCTTTTCTTTGTAATGCTTGAGATTTTTAAACGGGTACGGAGGAGATATTATTAACCAAAGAACACAAATAATGACCTGTATTAAAGTAAAAGCAAGAACACTGAGTCTCTGCTGTGGAGGCCCAAACCATTTCATGATGTTACTGCCCGGAAGTGTCGCTCTGAACGCCATCAACACCACTATTGTTTTACCCAGAACACAGGAGATGCAGAGGACGAAGGTGATCCCGAACGCTGTGTGGCGCAGCATGCAGGACCACTCCGAGGGTCGATTGATGAAAGTAAGTGAACAGAGGAAACACAGAGTCAGAGAGAAGAGCAGCAGGAAGCTCAGCTCAGAGTTGTTGGCCTTGACTATCGGTGTATTTCTATATCTAAGGAAAATCGTTGCTATTATCAGTGTCATACATGCACCAGTTATAGAAACAGCAGTTAACAAAATTCCCATCATTTCCTCATAAGATAAAAATTCAATTTCCTTCTTTACACATTTATCTTTGTTTGGATTTGACCAGTAATCTTGCTGGCACTGCTCACATTCAACAGAATCTGTTATGAAGGGACAAAGAAGTTACAGTTAACAGTAACAGTTACATACTCAGAACGACAATGAGACATAATTCTATACTATTCTATCAGATATATAGAATGAATACATTATATACCTGTCATGTTGCTGATTTCCCCTGCAGCACATGGAATGCAGTCAAAGCAGCAGATCGGTTTTCCTTTTTTCACAGCCTTTCTCGTTCCTGGTGGGCAACTTTCACTGCATACAGATGTTGGTACCTGTACCCAATATAACAGGGTTTTTACCCATTTATTTAATTAAATATTATTTAAACATAACAGATCAAATGTAAAAGTAGCTATACTTTGTAAGAATGATATATATGAAGAAAAACCCTCTGAACTTACCTGATTGCTGTATTTTGCCCACACAATAGAGGCCATGTTTACTGTTAAACGGTCATGAATAGGAAAAGACGAATCATACAGTCCAACAGTAACAAATTCATGTTGGTGCTCTTTACTTGTTTGCCAGTTTATTATTTCATACTTTCCTGGGGGGTCACCGTTTTTATCAAAATAAACTTCTTCACCATCTTTGGTTTTGAATCGAACCTTTTTGAGTTGCTCCAGAAACTAAGAAAATAAAACAAAGATTCATTAATCATGGCTGGTTACCTGAAATACTAAAGTTTAGAACAGTGTCTGAGCATCTTACTGTGAGAAGATCAGGTTGGTTCTTAGAGGCACAGGTTTGTTGGCAATTAAGAAGGTCATGCAGGGTATGGGCAATGGCATAAACTCCTTTATACACATTACTGAAAATGGGCATCAGGGTCATGTCAGTATAAGAGTTTTTGATCTCGGACAGTTTCTCTTCTCCTGTGCACAAAGGTAATTCTTTTGAATCGATCTGCTTTGTGTATGTACACCCAAACAAAGCTTCCCAGAATTTAGTAAAAATGGCACTGCCTACAGATTTGAGTGGTTTTATATCTAAAATAAAGTCCTGCAGACCGGTTACTGTTGTTTTGGGAATAGCCAGGCCTATGGCTCCTTGTAGCACGTTGTGTATGTCCATTCTAGCCAGTCCTGTATCAGAGATCCAGCTTTCAGTTCCGACCCACTGGTAACCAGTAATGTTGTGTTTAGCAAACGCGTCTATCAAAATCTGCAGGTCCCAGTGAGCAAGAAATCCCACTATTACTCGAGAAGTGGAGCTTTTGATTGTTTCAACAATTCTCATCACTTTTTCTTGTGAGTAGGTTCTAAAAAATGGAAGAGAATATTCCAAACATATTCCCAACTGCTCAGCCACTTTAGTAAATGCAGCCATCCCATTGTTACCATAGTCATCATCTCTTCTTATTGCTCCAACCCAGGTCCAGTTAAAGTGCTTGACCATCTCTGCCAGTGCTCTGCTCTGATGGTAATCACTGGGAATAGTGCGCAGAAATGAGGGATATTTGCTCTTGTCACTGAGACACTCACAGGTAGAATAGTGACTGATCTAAAATTGGATTGACACACATTAGAATTAATATTCACACATGATTTTTACAATATTACACATTAAACCACAGTCATGAAACACATTTTTACACGTAAATAACATAGTTGTGTTGTCATAGTCATAAAAACCTACAAAAATTCTTACTAAAGGCATACTGAAGGGTCCGATACTCTTTGCTATAGCCATGGATATTGATGAGAATGATTCTCCAATTATGGCTTGAACCTTTGCTAACTTTGTACATGGCTCATCTAAAACTGATTTCTTATTCCCATTAATCAATGCCATTGCTGCTTTAACACCCAGTGCTGTAGAAGTACAGGTGTCATAGATCTCGTAGCCCAGTGAGACTCCAGGCAGCAAAGACGAGCTGTTGTTGATCTCCTCAATTGCAAAGATCAAGGACTGTGAATATTGGAAAGCTCTGGAATTCAGACTGGAAAAAATAAACACATATACAGATGCATTATTGTCGAAGAAAATCTATGGGCAACATTTGAATAATTAATAACAATAATATACCTGATACATTTTTAAATGCTATTTCTTTTACTTATGCTGCTTACCTCATGCAGTTTACTGAAGGTGGTACAATAGTATAGGTCATGTCTGTGATCTCCCAGCCACCATGGAAGGGAAAAATTGCTCCCACTATGATATCCCCATCCTTCCACAGCTGTGGGTACACAGGTTCTCCCAGCAAGCTGCAAATAGTCTCATTAGCTTTAGAAAAATTTATAATGGCTATTACCACATGCAAGAGAGTGAAGACAGACTCCATCTACCTACAGCACGCTAAAGTGTAGGTTATTATCAAGAGCATGTACTAAGACCTGTCTGATGTGGTATTGTGGTATTTATACCTTTAGATATGCTAATTCTCTATGGCAAATTTACACTCGAGGGCTTTTGTCAGTGGAGGTGTGACTTTTACATCTGCAAAAATAGACTTTGATATTTACCATGTTTTACTGTTCACTGAGTAGAACACAATAAAGTGCAGTAATGTTTTCTAACAATGTTTTTATCATCAAATTTATTTTGTTGACTTTTTACAAACATCTATAATGTATTCTGTATTCTTACATATTTTATCAGGGTCTTTATAACCCACCTGTTTGCTGTTATAAGAAAACATTCTGAATCTATGTGGCGTCTGAACGTGCAGATTTTCATTTGAGGCTTTATAACTAGACAGTATAAATAAACCTATTTTACTAACAACTTAAGTAACTGTAAGTCTTATTAAAAATGCAATTTATTTCTGATAGTTTTACTGTGGCATATTCTGCTTGGCGCTGCCAACCCAGCTACAACTGAACCCTCTCAGGTCACACTTCAGTGACCCAGACACCAGAGAGGCCAAACACAACACAGTGGTACCAAAGAAAAGGTGCAGGGAGAGAAGCTGGCATTATTACTTGCAAAAATGCAAAAAAGGAGAAGAAACCCCTACACTTCAGCAGTACTTCAGTAACTGGTACTGTGAAGAACCAGCCATGGTGACACTGGCTGACTGGAAGGCCTCATTATCCCGCATTATTACATTATTAAGCCGGTGAGCGTTATGGAGAGCACAGCATTAAAGAGTTGTTTGATACGAAGCGATTCAGTAAAGAGAGTTGACTCTTCAATAGTTTCTGAGGATTTTATGAACATGTTTTTATGTTATATATATTTTATTAGGTAAATGGAACGTCATCAGCACTCGGATCCCCCGACAATATATTTCATGTTAACAATAAGAACTTTTTACACAGAACGAGCTTCATTATACCGGTTCAGTCTTCATGCAATTAGAGATTCGGCACAATGAACCGAGTCCAGGTGCTGCGAGTTTAGATAACGAGCACGGCAGTGACTGGTCTGTGCGGTACTTACTTTTAACCTTAAAGTGTACTTATTTGTACAATAATAATGCATTTCTTTTATTGTGGGTGAGATAAAAACATTACTTGTATGGTGTAAAACGTTATATAGTTTAACTTAGTGGGATTGCCTTTTAATTGTCGGATAGTTTCCATGATTGTTGCTGTTTATTTTCTGTGTGAGTTTTTTTGTCGCCAACCGATTCAGTAAAGGGAGTCGACTCTCCGATTGACTCATGACGACTTTATGAACGGGTTTTATGTTTTAAAGAATTTATTAGTAAAATGGACGGTGAGCAGCTCTCAGATCCTCCCGACAACACTTCTCACCTTCACACTAACTTTAAACCTAAACCTAAATATCTTTTCTTTTAACTATATTATTTTTCTCACAGAGCGACCGTCATCATACCATCTCAGTGTTCAAACAATCAAAATGGCGGGTCGTAACTCACTTACAAATAATACTTTTAATAAAGAAATCGAACTGATGCTGAAAGTAGCAGAAAAGTTATAGATTTATTGAGGATTACACGTGAATACACAACAGGGAACAACTTACTCATATTGCTTACAAGTTCTCTATTTATACATAAGTGTGGGCTTTATTTGGGTAAATCTAGCCCTATGGCACACATATCTGGGGCCCTTTTCACATCTTATTAAGCTTAAACATTCACATATATACTATAGAATAATGAAACATGTGGGAATTGCTTCACACGGGCCTTCATCCTCTACTGAGAAAAACTTACCAAATATTATAAAAAGAGAGAAAGGTATACTTCAATTATATTGATGAAACTACCAGAAATGCCTTTATGTTTACAATGCACTTATATTCCTACATCTTTATATTAAACTTCTCCACAAAAGACTCAGCACTGTATTGAATGATTTATGGACTAACCAAGGGGCAATTACTGTTGTATCATAAAGAGTGTAAATGTGTTGGATAACTTTTCTCTTTTAATAAATAAAGTGATTATTTCATTAACCATTGTTGATCGTTTTTCTCCTAGGGTTATTCATTATTATTTATTTTCCTGGGTCATCCATGTCCTAAAATAAAGATTTGAAACAACATTTAAAGATTTTATGTGGTCATGTTTATTTTAATGAAATCTATTCATAAATTGGCTGAAATATGGAAAAAATTAGTCTTCAATTCACATTACAAAACATGTAAAAAAGATCTAAATGTAAACTGTATTGATAGTTTGAGATCTTACATGCACATTGTAGTAATTTTCTGTAATTCAATGTGTATTAAATGAATATTTACACTGACAGCTTAATTAAAAGCTCATTTTCCCATCAGTTGTTTTTTGGTGTTCTTCTCAGGTTTCAGGATGATTATAAAACATTTAGGAAGAAAAATACAGAACAGCAAACCAAAACTTGAGGCCAGAATAGCAAAAATCTCCACAGCTACAGTAAATTTACCAGGTGAACTGACATACGCTGGAATAAAAGTGATCCAAACTGCACAGAATATCAACATGCTGAAGGTGATAAATTTAGCTTCATTAAAATTATCAGGAAGTTTTCTAGCTAAAAAAGCCAAAACAAAACACAAAAGAGCCAAAATCCCGATATAACCCAGAACAGCCCAGAAACCCACAGCTGACCCCAAGTTACATTCCAGAATGATCTTTTCTTTGTAATGCTTGAGATTTTTAAACGGGTACGGAGGAGATATTATTAACCAAAGAACACAAATAATAACCTGTATTAAAGTAAAAGCAAGAACACTGAGTCTCTGCTGTGGAGGCCCAAACCATTTCATGATGTTACTGCCCGGAAGTGTCGCTCTGAACGCCATCAACACCACTATTGTTTTACCCAGAACACAGGAGATGCAGAGGACGAAGGTGATCCCGAACGCTGTGTGGCGCAGCATGCAGGACCACTCCGAGGGTCGATTGATGAAAATAAGTGAACAGAGGAAACACAGAGTCAGAGAGAAGAGCAGCAGGAAGCTCAGCTCAGAGTTGTTGGCCTTGACTATCGGTGTATTTCTATATCTAAGGAAAATCGTTGCTATTATCAGTGTCATACATGCACCAGTTATAGAAACAGCAGTTAACAAAATTCCCATCGTTTCCTCATAAGATAAAAATTCAATTTCCTTCTTTACACATTTATCTTTGTTTGGATTTGACCAGTAATCTTGCTGGCACTGCTCACATTCAACAGAATCTGTTATGAAGGGACAAAGAAGTTACAGTTAACAGTAACAGTTACATACTCAGAACAACAATGAGACATAATTCTGTACTATTCTATCAGATATATAGAATGAATACATTATATACCTGTCATGTTGCTGATTTCCCCTGCAGCACATGGAATGCAGTCAAAGCAGCAGATCGGTTTTCCTTTTTTCACAGCCTTTCTCGTTCCTGGTGGGCAACTTTCACTGCATACAGATGTTGGTACCTGTACCCAATATAACAGGGTTTTTACCCATTGATTAAAGTAAATATTATTTAAACAAAACAACAGATAAAATGTAAAAGTAGCTATACTTTGTAAGAATGATATATATGAATAAAAACCCTCTGAACTTACCTGATTGCTGTATTTTGCCCACACAATAGAGGCCATGTTTACTGTTAAACGGTCATGAATAGGAAAAGACGAATCATACAGTCCAACAGTAACAAATTCATGTTGGTGCTCTTTACTTGTTTGCCAGTTTATTATTTCATACTTTCCTGGGGGGTCACCGTTTTTATCAAAATAAACTTCTTCACCATCTTTGGTTTTGAATCGAACCTTTTTGAGTTGCTCCAGAAACTAAGAAAATAAAACAAAGATTCATTAATCATGGCTGGTTACCTGAAGTACTAAAGTTTAGAACAGTGTCTGAGCATCTTACTGTGAGAAGATCAGGTTGGTTCTTAGAGGCACAGGTTTGTTGGCAATTAAGAAGGTCATGCAGGGTATGGGCAATGGCATAAACTCCTTTATACACATTACTGAAAATGGGCATCAGGGTCATGTCAGTATAAGAGTTTTTGATCTCAGACAGTTTCTCTTCTCCTGTGCACAAAGGTAATTCTTTTGAATCGATCTGCTTTGTGTATGTACACCCAAACAAAACTTCCCAGAATTTAGTAAAAATGGCACTGCCTACAGATTTGAGTGGTTTTATATCTAAAATAAAGTCCTGCAGACCGGTTACTGTTGTTTTGGGAATAGCCAGGCCTATGGCTCCTTGTAGCACGTTGTGTATGTCCATTCTAGCCAGTCCTGTAACAGAGATCCAGCCTTCAGTTCCGACCCACTGGTAACCAGTGATGTTGTGTTCAGCAAACGC
Organism: Trichomycterus rosablanca; assembly: GCF_030014385.1. Classification (NCBI taxonomy): domain Eukaryota; kingdom Metazoa; phylum Chordata; class Actinopteri; order Siluriformes; family Trichomycteridae; genus Trichomycterus; species Trichomycterus rosablanca. Next base: position 39,478,550 of record NC_085998.1, read on the forward strand.
GTCTATCAAAATCTGCAGGTCCCAGTCAACAAGAAATCCCACGATTACTCGAGAAGTGGAGCTTTTGATTGTTTCAACAATTCTCATCACTTTTTCTTGTGAGTAGGTTCTAAAATATGGAAGAGAATATTCCAAACATATTCCCAACTGCTCAGCCACTTTAGTAAATGCAGCCATCCCATTGTTACCATAGTCATCATCACTTCTTATTGCTCCAACCCAGGTCCAGTTAAAGTGCTTGACCATCTCTGCCAGTGCTCTGCTCTGATGGTAATCACTGGGAATAGTGCGCAGAAATGAGGGATATTTGCTCTTGTCACTGAGACACTCACATGTAGAATAGTAACTGATCTAAAATTGGATTGACACACATTACAATTAATATTCACACATGATTTTTACAATATTACACATTAAACCACAGTCATAACACACATTTTTACACGTAAATAACGTAGTTGTGTTGTCATGTTCATAAAAACCTACAAAAATTCTTACTAAAGGCATACTGAAGGGTCCGATACTCTTTGCTATAGCCATGGATATTGATGAGAATGATTCTCCAATTATGGCTTGAACCCTGGCTGACTTTGTACATGGCTCATCTAAAACTGATTTCTTATTCCCATTAATCAATGCCATTGCTGCTTTAACACCCAGTGCTGTAGAAGTACAGGTGTCATAGATCTCGTAGCCCAGTGAGACTCCAGGCAGCAAAGACGAGCTGTTGTTGATCTCCTCAATTGCAAAGATCAAGGACTGTGAATACTGGAAAGCTCTGGAACTCAGACTGGTCACAAATATACAAATGCATTATTTTAGAAGAGGATTTAGGGGCAACATTTGAATAATTAACAACAATAATATACCTGATACATTTTTAAATGCAATTTTTAATGCTGCTTACCTCATGCAGTTTACTGAAGGTGGTACAATAGTATAGGTCATGTCTGTGATCTCCCAGCCACCATGGAAGGGTAAAATTGCTCCCACTATGATATCCCCATCCTTCCACAGCTGTGGGTACACAGGTTCTCCCAGCAAGCTGCAAGTAGTTTCATTAGCTTCAGAAAAATTTATAATGGCTATTATCACATGCAAAAGAGTGAAGACAGACTCCATCTACCTACAGCACGCTAAAGTGTAGGTTATTATCAAGAGCATGTACTAAGACCTGTCTGATGTGGTATTGTGGTATTTATACCTTTAGATATGCTAATTCTCTATGGCAAATTTACACTCGAGGGCTTTTGTCAGTGGAGGTGTGACTTTTACATCTGCAAAAATAGACTTTGATATTTACCATGCTTTACTGTTCACTGAGTAGAACACAAAGTGCAGTAATGTTTTCTAACAATGTTTTTATCATCAAATTTATTTTGTTGACTTTTTACAAACATCTATAATGTATTCTGTATTTTCACATATTTTTTCAGGGTCTTTATAACCCACCTGTTTGCTGTTATAAGAAAACATTCTAAATCTATGTGGCGTCTGAACGTGCAAATTTTCATTTGAGGCTTTAAAACTAGACAGTATAAATATCGAAATTATGCTTTTTAAATGAAGCAAATCCTATTTTACTAACAACGTAAGTTATTATAAATCTTATTTAAGACATTGGCTTACTGCCTTTAATGGATTTACTTTGGTGATACTAACCACAACCACAGATTTTTTCGTCAGACCTTAAAATCCAATGAATTAAGAAAAAGAAATGCTATTTATTTCTGATAGTTCTACTGTGCCATGTTCTGCTTGGCGCTGCCAACCCAGCTACAACTGAACCCTCTCAGGTCACACTTCAGTGACCCAGACACCAGATAGGCCAAACACAACACAGTGGTACCAAAGAAAAGGTGCAGGGAGAGAAGCTGGCATTATTACTTGCAAAAATGCAAAAAAGGAGAAGAAACCCCTACACTTCAGCAGTACTTCAGTAACTGGTACTGTGAAGAACCAGCCATGGTGACACTGGCTGACTGGAAGGCCTCATTATCCCGCATTATTACATTATTAAGCCGGTGAGCGTTATGGAGAGCACAGCATTAAAGAGTTGTTTGATACGAACCGATTCAGTAAAGAGAGTTGACTCTTCAATAGTTTCTGAGGATTTTATGAACATGTTTTTATGTTATATATATTTTATTAGTTAAATGGAACGTCATCAGCACTCGGATCCCCCGACAATATATTTCATGTTAACAATAAGAACTTTTTACACAGAACGAGCTTCATTATACCGGTTCAGTCTTCATGCAATCACAGATTCGGCACAATGAACCGAGTCCAGGTGCTGCGAGTTTAGATAACGAGCACGGCAGTGACTGGTCTGTGCGGTACTTACTTTTAACCTTAAAGTGTACTTATTTGTACAAAAATAATGCATTTATTTTATTGTGGGTGAGATAAAAACATTACTTGTATGGTGTAAAACGTTATATAGTTTAACTTTGTGGGATTGCTTTTTAATTGTTTGATAGTTTCCATGATTGTTGCTGTTTATTTTCTGTGTGAGTTTGTCGCCAACAGATTCAGTAAAGGGAGTCGACTCTCCGATTGACTAATGACGACTTTATGAACGGGTTTTATGTTTTAAAGAATTTATTAGTAAAATGGACGGTGAGCAGCTCTCAGATCCTCCCGACAACACTTCTCACCTTCACACTAACTTTAAATCTAATGTTACGACGAATCTTTTTGTCGAGAGGCTCTGAAGAAGCAGTCGGAGAATCCAGAAAGTACTCTTCAAAAACACTTTATTAAGTGAAAGAAATGATCTGTGAATATATGTCAGAGCTAAGCCGATCGGCGTTCCTTTTCTCCTGCAATCAAGATGATCGCCAGCCAAAAAGACCCCGTGCGTCTGAGCGCGCGTTTTTTTTTAACTAATCTAGGCTCCTCCTCCTTCACTGCTGGTGGAGCCAGCCATGGCGCCTACCATGATCTCTTGGTAGGGTCCCTCCCTGCCTCGGAGGGACCCTACCAAGAGACCATGGTAGGTGCCATTTTGAACAAAGGGCCACGTGGGAAAATGCCGTAAAACTACCCATATTGAATTTACGTTTTTTATGTTCCGAAAATCCTAACCATCCCCCCTTGATAGCATCTTAATGCTTTCACATTAACTTTTAACTTTAGGTTAGGTGTTTCTAGATTCCAGGAGAAAAGGATAGCCGTCAGCAACCCCCCCCAATTTAACCCCTTCTGACTTACATGGCCACTGGGCTGAATTCTTACAATAAAAGGTATCTAAAAATAAAAAGGCTGCCAGTCAAATTAAAGGAACCGTACCTATCGCAACAGCTCCTACCCCTAAACCAAACAAACAAACAAAAAATAATAAATAAAATAAAATAAGAATAGGAAAACAAAATAAAGCAATTTAAAAATAGGAAATCAAAAGTGAGAAGAAAAATAAAAACAATGGGTGCGTAGCTTTTACAGGAAGTCCGCTCAGGTTGCCCTCCGCCGGACGGAGCTGCAGATATTCAGAAGGGGCCCATAGCTCCTGTTTCTCTGCATGGCTTCTACTGTCTCATGGATTCTCCCCTGTCGGTCTTACCTGTTTCCGCAGCGGCACAAACATTTATCCGATGAAAAACAGAGAATATCCTTCCTAAAAATAGCAGAGTACCAAACATATATACATCATAAATAATCCTGAACTAACCCCTTGCGTTTTGTAGCTAAACTATGTGTGTTGCACTTAACTAGTGTTTTCAAAGATGGTCCATGTGTCTGCGAACTACAGGGGTTGGACAAAATAACTGAAACACCTGGTTTTAGACCACAATAATTTATTAGTATGGTGTAGGGCCTCCTTTTGCGGCCAATACAGCGTCAATTCGTCTTGGAAATGACATATACAAGTCCTGCACAGTGGTCAGAGGGATTTTAAGCCATTCTTCTTGCAGGATAGTGGCCAGGTCACTACGTGATGCTGGTGGAGGAAAACGTTTCCTGACTCGCTTCTCCAAAACACCCCAAAGTGGCTCAATAATATTTAGATCTGGTGACTGTGCAGGCCATGGGAGATGTTCAACTTCACTTTCATGTTCATCAAACCAATCTTTCACCAGTCTTGCTGTGTGTATTGGTGCATTGTCATCCTGATACACGGCACCGCCATTGGATGCACATGGTCCTCCAGAATGGTTCGGTAGTCCTTGGCAGTGACGCGCCCATCTAGCACAAGTATTGGGCCAAGGGAATGCCATGATATGGCAGCCCAAACCATCACTGATCCACCGCCATGCTTCACTCTGGGCATGCAACAGTCTGGGTGGTACACTTCTTTGGGGCTTCTCCATACCGTAACTCTCCCGAATGTGGGGAAAACAGTAAAGGTGGACTCATCAGAGAACAATACATGTTTCACATTGTCCACAGCCCAAGATTTGCGCTCCTTGCACCATTGAAACCGACGTTTGGCATCGGCACGAGTGACCAAAGGTTTGGCTATAGCAGCCCGGCCGTGTATATTGACCCTGTGGAGCTCCCGACGGACAGTTCTGGTGGAAACAGGAGAGTTGAGGTGCACATTTAATTCTGCCGTGATTTGGGCAGCCGTGGTTTTATGTTTTTTGGATACAATCCGGGTTAGCACCCGAACATCCCTTTCAGACAGCTTCCTCTTGCGTCCACAGTTAATCCTGTCGGATGTGGTTTGTCCTTCTTGGTGGTATGCTGACATTACCCTGGATACCGTGGCTCTTGATACATCACAAAGACTTGCTGTCTTGGTCACAGATGCGCCAGCAAGACGTGCACCAAAAATTTGTCCTCTTTTGAACTCTGGTATGTCACCCATAATGTTGTGTGCATTGCAATATTTTGAGCAAAACTGTGCTCTTACCCTGCTAATTGAACCTTCACACTCTGCTCTTACTGGTGCAATGTGCAATTAATGAAGATTGGCCACCAGACTTGTCCAATTTAGCCATGAAACCTCCCACACTAAAATGACAGGTGTTTCAGTTATTTTGTCCAACCCCTGTATATGTTTATGTTTTTCTCTCCTAGTCTAACTAAATCCTCCCCCATCTTCTTGTTCCGTTCCGTTGACTCCACTGGACTTTTCTTCCACATAGTCGGTTTTGTCGGGCTTTCTGCTGTGTTTTGTTCCCTGTAGGCAGGTCCAGTTGGTGGCCCTTCTGTCCCTTGGAGTGGGTCTTCCAGCCCCCACAGAGTCTGCCTTTGCCAGTCCTTCCAAGTCTCCTTCCTTCATCACGGTGTATGATCAGTAGTGCTGGTCCTCTCTCCTCATCTTCTCTGGTCGGTTTTACCTTTAATTAAGCAGAGTTAGTAGCACTTATGCTGCTCGAAGTGGGTCTTCCGGCCCACCTTCAAGGGTATCCTCCACCTCATCATCTATATGATACTTAGACAAGTCTGCCAACACCATCTGGATAACTGGTGGATCCTGCCCCCCTCTACTTCCTCTACTCACTACTTCTACTACAAATTTCTCTATTAATACCCTGATACACGGGACACCACAACAACAACATACCACTAAAATTGCCAATCCCACACACACTGACATCACCAAACTCGTAATAACTCCCTTCCATGGTCCAAACATATTTTCTAGCCACTTGACCCATTCATTGTCTATCCCTGAATTTTCCTTCCATTCTCGTGACAAATCCCTCAATCCTTCCAAAGCTCGTGTCACACTACCATCGGGTGCAGTATTATTAGGGATGAAGGTGCAACACGATGAACCCACAATCTGGCAAACTCCACCTTTCTCTGCTAACAACATGTCTAATGCCATTCTATTCTGTATGGTCATAAGTGAAGTCTGGTCTAGCTGGTCTCTCAGTCCCTCAATAGCCTGAACACTGAAATTAACAAATCTCTGCTGATTGTAATAGAGATAGTTTATCCAGTCTACATTCTTATTGATAGTTACCCACCAAAAGAGTGCACTTTCAAACCCTGCAGCAATCTGGTTCCTAGCCTTAAATTCATCTGGGACCCCCCTTGGGACCCCTATACCATCAATCCACACGGTCTTGTCGAAGGATCCGCCAGGTTTGGCCTCTCGGGTGTCTCTTCGATGGCTGTGGTGATTGGTCAGGACGTCCGCGGCATCCTCCACTCCGTGCTGCTTGTAAATCCTGAAAGGCATAATCAGAAAGACCAACGCACACTCCCCAGACCAATTCCCATGCAACCTTCGCCGGATTCTCATATCTCCACACAACCACACTAAATCCGCCCTACTGAATTTTTGTGCATTCAGCTGGCTGCCTGTATAATTCCCATCACTATCCAGGATAATGGTTTCCCTACACCATCCTTCTGAAAAATGTCCCCTGTTTATCGGTCCTGGTTTGTTGCTCCTGAAACAGGTGTAATTGCCTTTATAGGCTTTGATGTTAGTTGGGGTTGGTTCCTGAGTTAATGGGTGGGACATGGATAAGTTCCCACACCCTACTGGCTCAATCTCATTGAACAATGAGAGTAGGCATGTCCAATTTCCTGAAATTACTGGATGAGTGGCCAAATTAGGTTTTGCAGCTGCGCATACAAAACAATCTTTAACATCTATGCTCTTTACTGTAAATCTGACCCATTCTAACCACATATTAGGCTCCTCATACCCAGTTTCCACCGCTAACTGATCGCGCCAGGCCATTATTTCCGTTGTCGCTATGGCAACCGGCTGTGACTTCTGACTACTTTCCCCTAATTCCTCTATCTTGCCAGTTATGTTGTTCGTAACTATGGTTGTCTTTGGTTTTACACACACTATGCCCAATGGGTCCTCGCCTTGCACATCTACTCCTAAGGTAAAATAGTAATTACGTTGGGGACCCCACCCATAGCTAGACAGCTTGGGTAGGGTTAGAAGAACTGTCTTTCCTCGCAACTGAAGTTTTGTGCCGAGATAGGCTCGGGACTTGTCGTCCAAATCTAATGCATGCCCCCTTGATGAACGGACCGTCGGGTCATAATGAAATCTATAATTTGGGTTCGAATGAGTGAACACTGATCCCCAAGTGGGACAGTAGGGTTCTGGCGAGGGATAGGAGGCGCAGCCATAAATATGATGACCCCTCCACCTATTTTCTTCACCACAATCCACTACTCTGCACACATCAAACAACACATTGGTGGATCGGTTGTAATCTATCTCAATCTCGAAGCACTTGGTGGGGATTCTATGGTTTTGCTCAAGGGATCTCTTTGATCTCGACCCTGGAGCAGTTATATTCGCAAAGTCGCACAATTCGGAAAGTCCCAGCAGGTGACACAGTCCTCTGAAAGTTAAACACCTCATGGTTATTACTGGGCTACTCCCGTATCTAAGGTCAAACCTCAATTTGTGTTATACTCACCACCTTGGTTTGTCTACCGCTTTTCCCCTTTTCCTTACTAGTCTGACCCGCCTTAAGCAGAATTAGGAATCACCCTCAAGGATGGGTGCCTGCAGATCCTGTCCAGTCCCTGCGAGGGTTCTGGTCGGAGGTTCAGCACGGACGCAGTGGCTCAGATGATACCAGTTGTTACCTTTGTTTCCTCTTACTCTGACTGCATGTGAAGTGGCTTCAGACACCTCCCAAGGTCCGGTCCACCTCGGCTTATCCCACTTTCTTTTGTGTGCCTTGATCCTGACCCACTGTCCTGGTTCCACCTTAGACAGCAATGGTACTCGTTCCTCTCCTTCTTCCGGTTTCTGGGGAGAGATACTGATAACAAACTTAGTTAAAGCTTCCATGTAATTGTCTACCTCTTCATCCCACAAATCTAACATTTTGCCTACTGCTCTATCTCGTGGCGGACTTGGCATGGGTCGACCAGTCAGCAGCTGGTGAGGTGAGTAATGAGTGTCCCCCCTAGGGGAGCTCCTCATGGACATGAGCACTAATGGTAATGCTTCAACCCAAGTCATCTTGGATTTATAGCAGGCTTTGGCCAATTTAGTCTTGATTGTTTGATTGGCTCTTTCTACAATACCCTGCGAACTCGGATGATAAACTGAGCCAAATTTATGGGTTATACCCAGGGCTTTTTCCACTTCTTGTAGTTGCTTGTTGCTGAAGTGGGTCCCATTATCCGACCTGATTGTTGTAGGTACACCATACCTTGGAATCAATTCTGTCTTAAGCCATTTCACTACAGTTTTGGCATCTTCACGCCTGGCGGGTATGGCTTCCACCCACCTTGTGTATCTGTCGATCATTACCAGTAGGTAACGATAACCCTTCACCACTCTGTCTGGACCCATGTCAGTGTAATCAATACAAATGTCTTTAAAAGGTGCGTCTGGTACTGGAAAGTTTCCGATAGGTAACCTGTAGGTTGGTTTCGGATTATTTTCCTGGCACGCCCCACACTCTCTCACATGCAACTGAACCATGTCTGCTAGATTTGGATGCCACCAATTGGCCCTAAGGTGGTGCAGCATGGTTTTTGTCCCTACATGGGTGGGACCATGGGCTTCGATTAAGAGTAGCTTTAGTACCGCCCCTGGTGCCACTATCTTCCCTTCGTGACTTCTCCAGATTCCGTCTACCTCTTTTGCTCCTTTCAGTAACCAACTGTTCTTTTCATATGCTCCTGCCCTTTCTTGCATCTGTCTAAGGTAAGTGTCCGTAAGTTCCGGCAGACTCGATGTCGTCAGTGCTACCAGCTGTCTTACATAGCCCCCAGCTGCTTTAGCTGCTAAGTCGGCTGCATTGTTTCCCTGGGCTACCTTTGTTTTCAGATTAGAATGTCCTTTACACTTAATTATGGCTACATGCTTTGGTAGGTGCACTGCTGTTAACATCTCCTGTAACTCAGTCATGTGTTTAATAGGGGTGCCCTGTGAGGTGACTAGGCCACGTCGGAGCCACTGAGGTCCATCTACATGTATGGCTGAGTGTGCATAGGCTGAATCAGTGTAGATGTTAACCCTTTTACCAGCTGACAGCTTCAGTGCCTTAGTTACAGCAGTGATTTCTGCCAGCTGGGCGGAAGCTGGTTGCGGTATGATTCCATCCTCTAAGGTCTCAAACTGTCCCTGTTTTTCACCTACCACAGCATATGAGGCTACCAACCCCTCATTGCTCTTGTAGCAGCATCCGTCGCAATACAGGTCCATGTCCCTTTCTCCTAGAGGTTCGGTGCTCAATTCCTCCCTAACCCTTAGCGCTTTACTAGCTACTAATTCACAGATGTGTAACTCATCTTCGTCTACTCTACCAGGAAGTGTGCTGGTCATATTAACCGTTTTTGCAGGTGCAAAGGTGATGCTTGGCTGAAGCAGGGTGTCACTAATCTTTGCCCGCCTAGCATTAGATAGTGTAAACGCAGCTGAGGTCAAGAATGCTACCACCCCATGCGATGTGTTGATTACCAAAGGATGACACATAACAATGTGGGCTGTTTTGTCCACTGCTGTGGCTAATGCTGCCAAATGTTTAGTACATTGTGGTTGTCCCTGTACTACCGGATCCAATTTTGAGCTATGGTATTGGAGAATTTGTCTTTCCCCATTGCTCCCCCCTCTCTGAAAAAGAACAGCATTTACAATGCCTTCTTTTTCAGAGACATCCAGATAAAAAGGTTTAGTGTAGTCAGGGGACTGCAAATGCTCTGCAAGTGCGAGTGCTTGTTTTACTTCTACAAAACTGGCTTCCAGGTTGGTACTCCACTCAATTAGAGCAGTGAGGTTACGTTGACCCAATCTGGTCACTTCAGACCTCAGTGGTGAGGTTAGGCCTGTGTAATTTGGGATGTAATTTCTACTATAGCCTGTCAGACCTAAAAAAGATAACATCTGGCTGACTGTTTTAGGTTTAGAGAAGGCTCGGATAGTTTGTACAACTTTCAAAGTCAATGTGTGTCCCTTTGGAGAAATGCAACGACCTAAGGTGACAACGGGTCGGCAAACCTGTAATTTGGATTTGTTGACTTTATATCCTGATTGTGCTAGCCTACAAAGGACCGTCTGTGTGTCTGTCAGGCAGGTGCGTGAGTCAGTGCAGGCAATAAGTAGGTCGTCTACATACTGAATTAGTGCTGTGTCATTGTCCAGCAATTGGTTAGTCAGCAGCTGGGAAAGATCTTGTTTCAGACACTTGTTAAAAATACCGGGACTGTCCTTGTAACCTTGTGGTAATCTAGTGTAGGTGTAATGTTGTCCCCGATATGAGAAAGCAAAAATATTTGCTAAATGCGATGGTACTGGTATGCAGAAGAAAGCATTGGCTAAGTCAATAACTGTGAAAAACTTGTGCTCAGGGGTCAAGTTCTGTAGTGATCTGTAGGGGTCCGGGACCGGTATGTTTTCAGTGACCAGTCACCTGATTGATCAGTCTCAAGTCATGTACCATCCTGTATTCGTCCTTGTCCGGCTTTTTAACTGGAAGTATGGGTGTGTTCCAATTTGATTGGGTTGGGACTAAGACCCCGGTATCCAATAGGCCTTGTATAGTAGGAGCAATGCCAGTCTCGGCCTCAGCAGAGAGTGGGTATTGTCTTTTATACACGACCTCCGCCTCAGGTTTCAGAGAAATAGGGGCGACATGATGTTTTACGTGCCCTACGTCTATTTTAGAGGTGGTCCATAAAGAAGTAGGGACAGTCCTTAGCATCTGATCATTCAGGTGGTGATCTGTGTGTTCTCGTCCATGGTGACGTGGGAGGGAAACCTGTTCATAATGTACATTGTCCACACACTTACAGTCAATTTTCCAATACTTACTGTCCTGAGTTCGTGACAGGTATGGAACGTCCGTCGGTGCATATGTCAGGGTCTGTGCAAGACATACCAAAGGACCAAGGGATCTAGCTTCAAAACCTTCAGCCAACAGCAAGGAGACATGTGGTGCCTGCGAGATGTCCGGATCCATTCTGAAGTACTCTTTCTGCTCCTGGTTTAGCTGCACCGCTGCTGCTACTCCCTCTGGTCCTAAGAAAATGGCTACACTACACAATTGGTTATTTAATCCTTCCATGTTTTGTTTCCATAGCCATTTCGGCGTTTAAGTCGTCCAACATGGCCAAGTGTACATTTAACTGCCCTCCGGTCACTACCATAGTAGTCCCTTGGGCTTCCGGACGGTGATGTGTGGGTGGAGCAACATCATGTCTGAGTATTGTAGTAGACTGGGTGGGTGGTTCAGTGGAATGTGTACACATGTTAGGGTCATTGTGGTGGTGCAACTCCTTAGGTGTAGTTACCTGCTTAGTAGGATCTGAATGCTCCTCATCTCTTAGCGACATATGCTGGAGAACTTTTAACATATTACTTACATTTTCATATGGAGGAGGGGCCTTAGGTAGGGGTACTGCACCAGAATTCAAAACTGATGGATCAGGGACTGGTAATTTAGGCTGAGGTGCGTCAACGTCTGGAGTCACAAGTCCTTTGCTCATTTCTCTATCTGTCTTGCTTATTACAACTTTCATATGTTGCAAAGCCACCTTAGTTCTAACTAGTTGGTCCTGCAGCTTTGTCAGCTGTCTTCTGTAGGCTAAAGACTTCAGTAGCCCTCCTCGATCTAATTTCTCCTGCTGTGCCCCAACTTCTCCCTGCTGGTGTTCCAAGATTTGTAATCTCTGTGCAGCTGGAGGAACAGGCTCACTTGAAACAGGATACAATCCCCTAGTTACCCATTTATGAAATAATTTTTTTATATTTCTCACCTTCCTTGTCTCTACCTTTTGCTGGTGTGGTGTCTTTGATCCTATTGATAACTACCTGCTGCAATTGTCTTGCTGTTAGATCTCCCATTTTAGGTTAAGTTTACTGTATATATTGCTATCAAAGACCTGAGCCGTCAAAGTCAAACACAAGTGTGATGGACTGTATAAAGTGTCAAGCTAAAAGGCAACACACACCAAGTTATTCACCTGGAGAAGAACTGGTCTTACTCAGAAATGGGGAGTCGCAGATAATGTCAGTCACTCGTGATGTCACTTTAGCTCCGCCCCTTGAGGGTCGTCCAGGGCCCCCAGTGGGATTCCTTCAATTCACTACCAACTACAGAGGGGAGCACATGCAGTATTTCTAAAGTTTAACATCAACACTACAATGGAGGCCTTAAACTTTTGGATCACGTAGACATGTGTTCCTAACTTCACAACCCCCACACATTAGAACAAAGAAACAATAGAACAATCTCTCAACAATACATGCACCAACCCACCCAGCAAATCTCTTATCACAATCAACAAGCACTGTGTTATTCTCAAATAATTTTAATCTTATTCATTTACATTACATTTTCAGCATTTAGCAGACGCTTTTATCCAAAGCGACTTACACAATGACCTGAACACGATGAGCAATTGAGGGTTAAGGGCCTTGCTCAGGGACCCAACAGTGGCAACCCGGTGGTGGCAGGGGCCTGAACCGACAACCTTCTGCTTACTAGCCCAGTACCTCAACCACTGAACTATCACTGGCCCCTATTCACTATAACAACCCTGATTAAGGAGATTTTCCTTAATTACTTGTGAAAATGTTTTACTCTTTTCAGTTGTGAGGGATAATACTTTTCACAAATGGATAAAATCTACTCTAAGTGCCCCCCCTTCCTAGTTTAAAAATTAAAACCTATTGTTCGGATACAATATGCCAGGGCTTGCAAGTCAATGGATTCTTCCAGACGCCACCTACCTTAAAACACACTTAATAAGGTACCATATCATATACTTCTCAACTCATAGTTTATAAAATTAAATTAAATTATAAAATTATCTACAACAACTTACACACCCCAGGCATACGAAGACAAAATAGCCCATGGACAAGAGATACGGCAAGCTGCGCACATAGAGCCAAAATGGCGCCGACGAACAAAAGAAAACACGCGGCGCATCCAGAGCCAAAATGGCGCCGACGAACAAAAGAAAACACGTTGCGCATCCAGAGCCAAAATGGCGCCGACGAACAAAAGAAAACACGCTGCGCATCCAGAGCCAAAATGGCCGACAGGCAGAAAACAACACGTGGGCAAGATGGCCGACAAACAAAAGGTAACACACAGACAAGATGGCCGTCAGACCAAAATAACACAACGCACACACACGGTTTCACCCGCGGTTCGCAGACAAATATACACAGAGATTTACTGACAAACAAAACTCCTGATGTACTATTTTCGAACCGAATTTAGAATTTAGAATAATCAAATTACTTGAGCCCCGTTACCAAAACAGACAGGCTCTTTAAAATTTAAAACACTCAAATCAGGCGAGTCCCGTTACCAAAACAGACAGACTCTTTAAAATTCAGAACGCTCAAATCAGGCGAGTCCCGTTACCAAAACAGACAGACTCTTTCAAGATTTGTGACACTCGAATTAATCGAATCCCGTTACCAAAACAGACAGATTCGTTAAAATTTAGAACGCTCAAATCAGGCGAGTCCCGTTACCAAAACAGACAGACTCTTTCAAGATTTGTGACACTCGAATTAATCGAATCCCGTTACCAAAACAGACAGATTCGTTAAAATTTTGAACGGTCAAATCAGGCGAGTCCCGTTACCAAAACAGACAGACTCTCCTTCCACTCCGATAGTGTCCCGGGCTCCGACCCAGCCGAACACAATGGCGCCCTGTACAGTTTATTTAGACCGGTCTGGTTTAAACTCAGCAATCAGGAAACATAAAATTTTTAGCTCCAGCATATATTCACAGTTTTAAACTATCTAATGATACTTTAGTAATTTAATCAGACACTTACGGATTCTCAGATTCAATTTCACACTCACTACGCTAAATAATAAGTGCAGCTAATCTATACAGAGAACGTCTGTTTACCTTGTGTAGGCGCGCCTTGTAGTGAGTACAAAAGATTTCCAGAATCCAGGTCTTAGCTCAGTCAGCTGAATCAATTTGATGCTATTTCAGGCCTCTTCGAGCCATCCTCTGCTACCATCTGTTACGACGAATCTTTTTGTCGAGAGGCTCTGAAGAAGCAGTCGGAGAATCCAGAAAGTACTCTTCAAAAACACTTTATTAAGTGAAAGAAATGATCTGTGAATATATGTCAGAGCTAAGCCGATCGGCGTTCCTTTTCTCCTGCAATCAAGATGATCGCCAGCCAAAAAGACCCCGTGCGTCTGAGCGCGCGGTTTTTTAAACTAATCTAGGCTCCTCCTCCTTCACTGCTGGTGGAGCCAATGAAATGTGCTAAAAAGCTCAGGCTCCGCCTCCCCCCCTCGGAGGGACCCTACCAAGAGATCATGGTAGGCGCCATTTTGAACAAAGGGCCACGTGGGAAAATGCCGTAAAACTTCCCATATTGAATTTACGTTTTTTATGTTCCGAAAATCCTAACACTAAACCTAAATATCTTTTCTTTTAACTATATTATTTTTCTCACAGAGCGACCGTCATCATACCATCTCAGTGTTCAAACAATCAAAATGGCGGGTCGTAACTCACTTACAAATAATACTTTTAATAAAGAAATCGAACTGATGCTGAAAGTAGCAGAAAAGTTATAGATTTATTGAGGATTACACGTGAATACACAACAGGGAACAACTTACTCATAGTGCTTACAAGTTCTCTATTTATACATAAGTGTGGGCTTTATTTGGGTAAATCTAGCCCTATGGCACACATATCTGGGGCCCTTTTCACATCTTATTAAGCTTAAACATTCACATATATACTATAGAATAATGAAACATGTGGGAATTGCTTCACACGGGCCTTCATCCTCTACTGAGAAAAACTTACCAAATATTATAAAAAGAGAGAAAGGTATACTTCAATTATATTGATGAAACTACCAGAAATGCCTTTATGTTTACAATGCACTTATATTCCTACATCTTTATATTAAACTTCTCCACAAAAGACTCAGCACTGTATTGATCTACAAACACACTAATATAGTGCAGAGTCCAGACGCTGCTAGTGTAGTTGCCAATCATGGCGGTGAATGGACTTTGTGCTTCTTGTTTTCTGGTGAAGCAGTGAATGTTAAACACCCCGTTAGAGTTTCAGTTTTTGCTCATTAGTCTATAACATTATCCCAAAAGACTTGAGGATAGAAGTGTTTTACACAAAATGTGAGACTAGTGTTTTAGTTCCTAGTTGGCACTTGTTTTCACCTTGAAACTTCTCCATAAATTTTTATTTTAAACTCATATTAATGATGTAATTACTTAAGTTGCCATTTTTAAGGCATGTAAGAGCTGCTTTGTTCATCTGTTTATCACATAACCAAGAGGCAATAACTGTTGATTCATGAAGGGTCTAGATGTGTTGGATAACTTTTTTTCTTTTAATAAATAAAATGATTATTTCACTAACCATTGTTGATTCTAATTTTCTCATGGTTATTCATTATTGTTCGTTTTCTTGGGCCGTCTGTGTCCTTAAATAAAGATTTTAAGTGATCATATTTCAATAAAGGCTGCTGCTGCTTTGTGTACATGAATTTAAAAAGTAATTTCAGTTAATTATTGTTATATTAAGACATCTTAGAGTTTTGTAATAGTTTTAAAACACCACATCTTATTAAAAATGTTATCTATTCATAAATAGGCTGAAATATGGAGAAAGTGTGCTTTCAATTCACATTATAAAACATGTATGAAAGATGTTATAACAGTAAAATGTAAAATGTATTAATAGGTTCAGATCTTACATTTACATTATAGTAATTTTAGTAATTCAATGTGTATTAAATGAATATTTGCTCCGTTAAAAGCTCATTTTCCCATCAGTTGTTTTTTGGTGTTCTTCTCAGGTTTCAGGATGATTATGTAACATTTAGGAAGAAAAATACAGAACAGCAAACCAAAACTTGAGGCCAGAATAGCAAAAATCTCCACAGCGACAGTAAATTTACCAGGTGAACTGACATACGCTGGAATAAAAGTGATCCAAACTGCACAGAATATCAACATGCTGAAGGTGATAAATTTAGCTTCATTAAAATTATCAGGAAGTTTTCTAGCTAAAAAAGCCAAAACAAAACACAGAAGAGCCAAAATCCCGATATAACCCAGAACAGCCCAGAAACCCACAGCTGATCCTAAGTTACATTCCAGAATGATCTTTTCTTTGTAATGCTTGAGATTTTTAAATGGGTACGGAGGAGATATTATTAACCAAAGAACACAAATAATGACCTGTATTAAAGTAAAAGCAAGAACACTGAGTCTCTGCTGTGGAGGCCCAAACCATTTCATGATGTTACTGCCCGGAAGTGTCGCTCTGAACGCCATCAACACCACTATTGTTTTACCCAGAACACAGGAGATGCAGAGGACGAAGGTGATCCCGAACGCTGTGTGGCGCAGCATGCAGGACCACTCCGAGGGTCGATTGATGAAAGTAAGTGAACAGAGGAAACACAGAGTCAGAGAGAAGAGCAGCAGGAAGCTCAGCTCAGAGTTGTTGGCCTTGACTATCGGTGTATTTCTATATCTAAGGAAAATCGTTGCTATTATCAGTGTCATACATGCACCAGTTATAGAAACAGCAGTTAACAAAATTCCCATCGTTTCCTCATTAGATAAAAATTCAATTTCCTTCTTTACACATTTATCTTTGTTTGGATTTGACCAGTAATCTTGCTGGCACTGCTCACATTCAACAGAATCTGTTATGAAGGGACAAAGAAGTTACAGTTAACAGTAACAGTTACATACTCAACAACAACGAGACATAATTCTGTACTATTCTATCAGATATATAGAATGAATACATTATATACCTGTCATGTTGCTGATTTCCCCTGCAGCACATGGAATGCAGTCAAAGCAGCAGATCGGTTTTCCTTTTTGCACAGCCTTTCTCGTTCCTGGTGGGCAACTTTCACTGCATACAGATGTTGGTACCTGTACCCAATATAACAGGGTTTTTACCCATTTATTTAATTAATTATTATTTAAACATAACAACAGATAAAATGTAAAAGTAGCTATACTTTGTAAGAATGATATATATGAAGAAAAACCCTCTAAACTTACCTGATTGCTGTATTTTGCCCACACAATAGAGGCCATGTTTACTGTTAAACGGTCATGAATAGGAAAAGACGAATCATACAGTCCAACAGTAACAAATTCATGTTGGTGCTCTTTACTTGTTTGCCAGTTTATTATTTCATACTTTCC